>NW_015090872.1:3046520-3097298 GCF_001431845.1 Calidris pugnax | reverse complement strand
TACATATTGCAATTTGAGTATCTGCAGGGCTTTCCCCCCCACCCCGCTTCCCTCTCCCCCCCCCCCCGGCCTTTTTTTTAAAAAAAAACCTCTCTTTTTTTGCTTTCCCCAGTCACACTGCAAATGTTCCATAGGGAGCAAGGGTGACTGGAGCGGCTCAGCTGCCATTTTCAGGACACCCGGGTGTGGTATTTTTTTACACCGGGTGCAGGGTTTTCAAAGTTCTCCTCAAAGTTTGTGGCAGCAGAATTGGGGAAAGCTGTGTTCTTTGAAACATCTTTCTATCTTTTATTTCCAGTCATATTAATCAGGAATTTCATAAGCACTCTGAAGAAGTCCTGGAGAACTGACAACCTGTGACAATTGTATTTATGAATCTTACCAGACCAACGTGGGACATTGTGTCTCTCTAGTACAATTCTATAAATACACTCTGAAGCCCTCAGTACAGGAAAGGCATGGACCTGTTGGAAGTGGGTCCAGAGGAGCCCATGCCAATGATCAAAGGGCTGGAGCACCTCTGCTGTGAGGACAGGCTGAGAGAGTTGGGGTTGTTGAGTTTGGAGAAGAGTAGGCTCTGGGGAGACCTTAGAGCCCCTTCCAGTTCCTAAAGGGGCTACAGGAGAGATGGGGAGGGACTCTTTAAAGGGGAGTGGAGCGATAGGACAAGAGGTAATGGTTTCAAACTAAAAGAGGGGAGATTTAGATTAGATATTAGATATTATTTAGATTAGATAATCTTGACTGTGAGGGTGGTGAGACACTGGCCCAGGTTGCCCAAAGGAGTTGTGGATGCCCCATCCCTGGAGGTGTTCAAGGCCAGGCTGGATGGGGCTTTGAGCAACCTGATCTAGTTGAAGATTTCCCTGCTCATGGCAGGGAGGTTGGACTAGATGGCCTTTGAAGGTCCCTTCTAACCCAAACCATTCTGTGATTCTATGAAAACAAGAAAGATGTTTGCTGTTACATTTCACTGCCCTGACTGTCCCTGAGGTACAGCTATAGCAGAGAACAACAAACCAGGGACGGGAGGGCAATGTTGATATCTTCCTTTTTCCCTGTTGTCACCTGCTTCTCAAACAAATCACCATCTTCTTGTTTGTGGCTGGGGAGTCCATAAAGCCACTTGGAAACTTGCGTTGATTTTAACAAAGCATTTTGCATGGCACAGCACAGTTTAGCTGTAGCTGCAGTAGCTGCTCTCCGAGCAGACGGGATGTTCGCTGTGCCCACGTTTGCTTTGGAAGTTGCTGGCAGCCAGGCAGCAGCAGGGGAGAGGAGGAAAACATGAGTTCTCGTTTCTGTGGCCTTAGTTTGGATCTGATGGCTGCTGTTTATCTTTGCCTTTTCTAATCAGCATGCTTTCTGGCAGCTTTATTTTTAATGTTATATAAACCAGGCATGTTTCTGCTGGTGGAAATAAAATGAATGTATCTCCAGTGTACTCATGTGATAGCAAGAACCAAATGGGAAATTTGTCGCCGACTGCAGCAGGATCAGACCCAGGCTCCACACTAATGAATTTTGTCGAAGAAACACAGCTGAAAGATTAATTTTCCAGGTTTACATAAAGAATATTTCATTGAAAGCTATCTTTCCAGTATCAGATAAAATACAGGATGTTAAGTAAGCAACCAGCTCTTTACTGTTTTTAGTCAAAATTGTTTTGTGTATGGTAGGACAGCCTGTTAGTTATGCCTTGTGTACGCACACAAATATGAAATCTGCTGCAAGCCGTTGAAAAGAAGGGCAGCTTGATATTTCAGTGTGGTAGGATAATTCACATTATACAGCTTGATTATAATCAGTTTTCTAGACAGAAAAAAACTTCCCTGAATAGCCTTAGAGTATTCCAGTGTTTCCCAGTATCTCTGAGAAAACAGCTTTCTTGTTGGTGTATTGCACCCATTACTCCATGGATGCCCCATTGGAAGACTCTCAGGCATTGCATGTGAAACCTCCCTCAGGCTGAGCCTTGTCGGCACTGCTGCTGGAAAGCAGAGAGCCTGGTGACTAAAGATTGCTTCGAGAACACACGTGCCTCTGGAACCATAGCCAATAGTAATTTCTTTGCAGAAGAAAGTTATTGTGACAATAATATTAGTAAAGTGGAGCTGTTCTGGCCAGGTGCTCTCACACAGCCACCCCTCGGTGGGAAAAGCATTGCTTTGGTTGCTGAGCCCCCCCTGTGGCTGTGTGTAACCCTTCTCTAAACCAACGAGGCTGCTCTTCAGAACCCATTTGGTTCTTGCTGTGAATGCTGCTGACTTCCAGAGCTTTGCCCTACAATCCAGAGAAAGCATCTGGCAGTCGGGAGGATCTCCAGGCAGGAGGCACTCTCTGGCAGATCCTGCCCATTTCTCCTGGCTCAGCGCTGCCTCCAGCCCAAGCAGCTTTACCTCTGCACCATCGGGCTTTTCTGAAACAGCGAGCGTATTCTCTGTCCTTTTTCACCTTACAGAACTAACCAGGCTCTCAGTTCTCACCATCAGTCACTTCTCTGTGGGTCTGTTCCGGTTTGAATCCTGTTTTCCAAGGAAGAGCTGTAAGCGTGGTGCACTGCTCCCAGCGATGCTTTCCCACCTCCCTCACTTCTCTCTCTCCATGAGCACCTGCCTGACAGGGGCAGCAGATGCAGTTGCAGGGTGAGCACAGATGTGCCCTCTTGGACTTTTACTTCTAGCCTAAATGTGATTAATTTTTGTTCCCTTTGCTCCCACATTCAGGATGATAACCTCTTTGAGTGATTGCTGTCAGTTTTGAGACAAATTGTGATATGCTATAATTTCTCTTCCACCCACCCAGCGCTGTGGCTGCCTTTCCTTCTTTGTTCCAATATTTGTTAAACTGAAAACCTTTCTACTGTTTTGTTCCTTTCAAGTCCAACTCTGCTTGGGTTTTTTGGCATCCTCATACTATCCTTCCACTTCACAACACCTCCAGCAATTTATTGTCATCATGCAGTGTCTGATGGGTTTTTTCTTCCATTCTTCAAAGCTTGCTCCTTTCTCCTGAGTACCTGACTCCGTGCTGGCTGGTCAGTCAGTCAGGCTCTGGAACCCTCTCTCTTCAGCAACTCTCCCTCCGCAGCCCCACTTGTTTGGAAGAAATATTAGAAAGTCTGTTTTGAATCTTTAAAATATAAAAAATGTAGAGCTTCCTCCATTCTAATTCCTTTACCTGCTGAGTTCACTCACTACTGCCTTTAACTTCTCAAAAACTTAATATTTAATTATAGGCATGTGTTTGCTTATTTGTTTTATCTTAACTCTTCATTTAAATGCACACGCTGCTCATGATCAGGATTAATCCCACTTTTTCCTTGTGGTTGTGTTTCTATAGATGATGACTCTTCTTAGGATGCACCTGCAGTTCCTGAGGTTTCTCTACAGCATCTTCATCCACACATCTTAATTTTTCTATCATTTATTTTCTAGATGCATTTTTAATCCTCTGATTTTCTCCCCTGTGAAATTGTCACACATAAATAATGTCTACTAGGTATCCTCTTACAGCTAATGCGTGTCCCACTGCTTCTACATTCAGTTGGCTGTGTCTTCTCCTCCACGTATGGAGCTTTATTGCATCCCTGCTTTAGTAAATATCATGATGTCTCCCCATTTGCTATTTTTACATTGGAAAGAAGAGGAGCAGTAAGTAACAAACTCCTCTCTTACTGCTGATTCTTTCTTCAACTTCTCTAATTCCTGGATTTCTGCCGATCTCAGCACTCCCTTGCTGTTCCCCACATTTGGCTGTGCAGTCTGTGTGCAGGGGTTGAAGGAGAATGCCTCCTCCCCTGCCCCATCTCACTCCCAGCTCACATCTTTTAAGGTCCCTTCCAACCCAAACTATTCTATGATTCTATGATCTTCTGATACCGTTCTTTACAATGGTCTTTTATTATAATGGCATGTTGAACACAACTACAAAAGCTTAAGGGCCCCAATCAAAGGTACGTGAGCCCTGGAGAACAGGGAGGAATATCCACACCACGACAGCACTGCAAGTTAGGAATCTAGACAGAGAACCAGACTGAGAAGTGTGAGGTCTCACAGAAAAAGATGATTCTTTTTAAAGGAATGACAGTAGAGGATTAATGTTCTCTATCCTGTGGATCTGTGGAATACACCTCATTATATTATTTTGAAAATGTCTAGGTTTTGGCAGTTTAAATAACTTAATTTTCTTAATCCTTATAGACTTCCTCTAAGGAGATTGCAAGGTTGCTTGTAGTCATGTAAATGAAAAATACTTTTCTAAATATACAAAGTTTAATTTCTTACCATTAGGCTGTGTGTCAGCTCAGGAGTTAATCTGACAAGATATTAAAAATACTAAATGCCTAATAAAATGGAAATATTTGCTGTGTTTCAGAGGGTTTGCAGACCTTGGTGACCTAATCTTGAAATCCTTAGTATCAGTTTATCGTATGTGTATTGCTGATTGTCATACTTCGATCAATCAAATCCTTTCAAGCTGATCTATTCTCCACTCCTACAAGTTTCAATAGGAGGGTCTTGGCTGAACTGCCTTCAGAAATTAGGTACTGATAGGATGGGTTCCTATCACTTGTGTAAGGGTAGGTGTCAAGTGCTTCTGATGGTGAGAGTGCACCTTGTTGGTGAGCACCTCCTAGACTCTGGGTCCACCTCCGTACCGACACCTTGCTCCTCCTCGTGGGTGAGGAAGCACATGCCAAATCTCTCCCTGTGCTGGGATTTCCCTGGAAGGCAAACCAAGCTGACTAATGGTATATCTAGGTGATTTCCAAAAGGGTTTTGTTGCTAAATGGAAATTCCACTTTACCACTGAAACCTGCAGAACAGAATTAAGAGTATTCATCTCTGGCTGCTAGTCTGCTCTTTCTCAAGACAGGAGAAAGCACCGTGACCATGGCTTATGTCAGTGTATGTGTCTGCCCAGCACTCTTGGATCCCACAAACATTTTTACGTATTTTGCTGCCTGGGTCATCTGGGTTTTGAAGGGAAAATTTGAAGGAAAATAAGTTGAAAGTCAGAAGTAGAAATGGCTGCCCCTCAGCCCATGTCTTAACAGGCTTTTTGTTAAACTGCTCCTGAATTCAACACCGCGTTATCGTCCAGTTGTGCAAGTAATAGTTCAATACATAAAGTGTGAAAAGCTAAGACAGAACCAGGAATTTGGAAGTATTTGGAGCCTGTACCCCTAATAAAGAAACCTTATAAATTTACTTTTTTGCCTGCTGCCTTTATAGCATGTCTCATAAACATATTTATAGTTCCTGCTGAACCTCAAGGAAAGGACCAGAAGCACTAAACTTGAGTCTATAATTTCTCCTTATTTTAGCTCAGTTTGGAGATACAAAGCCAGCAGCACCTTATTATTTTGCTGAGACCCGTTACAAAGAAACCCCATTTAGATCTCAACAAGCCTTTGTCTCAAGAGCAAATAGGAATGCTCAGTGGCACTTTGAGCTTGATCTAGGTTGAATCAAACGCCTATAATTTTATGTGTCAGTAGGTAAATCCAAAGCCTCTTATTATCAGAAGTGATAATGGCATAGGGGACGTTATAAAACAGGTGGCATGCTGTTAGGATCCTGTGGGTGCTGAGAATGCCATGTCCTGCAAAGACATCTCTTAGTCAGGGGTGAAGTGATCTGCTCACGTTCCAGCAGAGGACCGGGAGACGAGGAATTGGCAAGGGCAGCTCGGGGTCTGGTTCTCGTGCTCTCCCTGCATCCTGCATAAAGAAATACCTGCAAGGATTTGTGGCAATATATTCTTAAACTGTGACTCGGTGAGAGGAGATGTTTCCAGAGCAGCTGGACTACTCGCATGCAGTGTAAGTTAAATAAGGTAAGTTAAATATGTGCTCATAAAGTATCATGTTTTAATTCTAAATATGTTTTATTTAAAATGCATTTAAATCCTATGTAGCCTTTCCAGCCTATGCAGTATAGTCTGGCATTTTCAGCTTGCCTTCCATGCCTGCTTAGCACAAACCATCTTGGCACCAATTCGAAGTGCATCTCTTTATACTGCAGCCAGTGGGGTCCCTCGGGAAGGACTGTCACCAGGCAGGATGACACTGAGCTGAGAGGAGCAAAAGGGATCTCCTGGTGCTGCAAGAAGCTCCCTGCTGCCATGGCCCTTCTCTGAGACCTGCTGTGGACAGCAGGAATGAGCTTTGATCCAGCCTAGGTGAATGTTCAGAACCAAACTTTACAATTGTCAAGTATTTCTTGACAAAACATTTCACAAAATACATGTTAAGCCTTTCATCACCTAAACCTTACACTTTACCTCCAGAGGTGAAAGAGGAGGGCCTCAGAGTATATCTAAGAGGCATGGTGTTTGAAATTCATACAGGACAGTACAAAATATCAGCAAATGAATCTTTTAGTTGGTTGATAACATCATGACTAATATTTTCAAGCCTGACAGTAAAATGAATCTTACTTTTGGGTATGTGTCTAATTTAAAAGAATACTTTTTATGTTTTGCTTTTATAGCGTTGCTGTATGTAGACGTGGTTGCAGTGCTAGGGAGGTTCAGGACACAGGTAGGCAAGCTCCTACATCTGCTCCTACACAAGTTTCTTTTTGTGACATCTCTTTGGTGACATTAATGGACCATACTGTGCTGCTACAGGTCAACTGCTTTGAATTTCCTCTAAAATAACCTTAAACAATTGGAAGAACAAAAGGGGAACAAATGAGATAGAAAGCAGCAATCAGCAAGCACAGGCTGCCTCATTGTTTTTTTAATTATTGCTCAAAGCAAAAATCATGGTGTTGAAAATTAAGATCTCAACAGTCTCGCAGCTGAATGTAGCAAGAGAGATTTTATTTTAAGAAAGGCATGTTTAATTGTTTCTAAAATGTTTTAAAGGTTATAAAAGTCTCTAGACAATAATACTATTTCAAAATGCACTGTGAATGCCAAAACAAAGCCCAGTGAGGTTGGTCGATTATGCTTAAAGCTTTATGGAAAAATCTTTCGCTTTAAACTTAATAAAACCCAAACATATCTTAATAAAAAACGGGCATATAAGTCAGAAGGATATACTAGTTTGCTAATATTCTAGCTCACTGTATAACAAAGCACATTTTCCTTTATTCACATCCCTGCTTCAGTGTAAGGGATCTGACGGAGAGCAACACAGGAGAATAATACATGTACAGAAGGTTATTTTTATTAGAAATAACTGTTTAAGAAAACTTATTATCCCTTTTTATGATATTAAAAATGAAATTATTTGTCACACTTCTCATTTTCAAATTAAAACCTCTTTTTTGTTAAAGTGTATTTTAATAGAGATATTGTTTGTTTAGAATCATAAAAAAAAAATAAGCTCCAATATTCCTAGTGGGCTGTTTCCAACATTTGAAATGAAACAAGCTCTTTTTCTCCATTGAAACAGAGATGTTTAAGCAGCATTAGATTTACCTAAAACACCTTACTCTTCCTGTGAATTCTTAGAACTGCACTCACACTTTTTAAAAATTCATAGGTTATTAAAAACATTCCAAAGAAGAAAGTCCCTATTACTAATTCTTGTAAAGCTAAAATGGCTATTCCTGTCATAAGATTTTCAAATTATAATTAGGACAAAAGTGTGGTAAAATACTTTTTTTTTTTTGTATTATCATTTAATTTAAATGGTGTTGACTTAAGATCCTGCTGAGAAAGATTCTGATTTGTTGTGGCTCTTTAACTCTGTAATATAAACAGTCCTTAAGTATATGTGTAAGAGAGGGGGGGTTTATGCAACTTGTGGTTGTTTCTGGGGTGCTTGTTCATTTACATGTAAAGGAATATTCTATCAAGATTATTATAAATATTATTGTAAATAATTTAAATATTATTGTAAATAATCCTTGTGGAACAAAACTTTGGTTTGTCACTATGCTTTCTTCTCCAGACATAAAGAAAATCAGTATGAACAAAAAGTCTTAAATTTCTTTTACGATGACATGTATAGTTGATTTATGTGTAATTCACCATGGAATACTGGCTTATGGTTCAAATTAGGTTTAAAATGATTTAGGACTAAGAATAGTTTAAGAAATGCAGAAAATTCTTGAAACTAAAAAACCTAGTAGTCACAGACAAAGCAATACACAAAGCAGAAGAAAAATGCATTGGGAATCAATTGCAAATCATATTTAAAAAAAAAAATCATTCTTGTTAGGTCAAAATTGCTGTCTTAGAAGAGTATCGAATCCATACTTTCTCCAAAACTGGACTTTTGCCAAAATCAGTTCAGACACAGGTCTGCATGCCAGAATGTTGGGCCACATGATGTGGAGCGGTCCCTCCCAACCTTGACTTTTCTATGATTCTAAATTCTGATGATTCTGAAGAAGTTGGATGGACTGAAATGCTGCAGAAAGATTAACAAGCTGAGGGTGACCTACCATAAACACGCAAACAAACAAGCACACCACAGACACTCCCCTCCACCCCAGCATCTTGCAACACATGAGTCACTTGTCCTTGCAAAGCTTTGTTGTGATTTTAGCATGGGACACTGGCAGAGCCTCTTGTCCTGGATGGCTGACCAGGGGTTTAAAGAAGAGCAGGAAAAACCTATATATTTTTTAAATTAAAAATGCACTGGAGTCAGATGCTTTTGCTTAAGCACATGCTGCATCCAGATCCTGGACAAATGGCTCCGAGCATCCAGCTGGCATCTCGCTTGCCAGTCACCCACCTGCCTGTGAGAACACTGGGGCTGCAGAGCGGCTGGCAAATAGGATTGCTCTTCCCCTAACTGATACCTGCCCAAGTCAAGGGGGATGCATTCGTGTTTAATTCCATCACTGAACACTACTTTCCAACATGTACGTGAGCTCCTGATCTGTTGTTCTTTGCAGCCTTCCTCCTGACCTCAGTGGGATGGCCATCAAATGAGTTTGTGCAACAACTACAGCAGATGGGTCCAGGCTGGGAAAATACGGGCTCACAATCTCAGCAGGACAGGGAGCACCATGCTCAGTCTTCTACTTGTCCTTATTTGTTATAAGTGATAAAAATTAAAATTCTTATCGTGCATCCTCAGCCTGAAAAATGGCTCCTGTATGAAACAACATTCAAGGACTACTACACCATTTTCAAGTGTAGTAGTAAATACCTATGTGTCTAAAGACGCATCAGTACTGATTAAGTATATCAGCAAAAAAATTTTCATTGCCTCTTGAGATTTTCATGGAAAAATCAGTAAGGTAGTCTTGCCTTGTAAAGCAAACAGTAAGCCAAAACATACGTTACATAGATCTTCAGGGGGTCAAAATATCTTATTTTTCTATTTGAGACTAGCGTAATTAAGAGGTGAAAGCACTTGTAATTCTAGTATTCATAAGACATGATTTACTAGTAGCTGGAAGTATACATTCAAAAGAAAGTTAATGTTACACAGGCCTAGTTTTAGCAGAGGTAATACAGGGATGTACTAAAATATTGTTGGGAATCTTTTGTGCTGCTAGAGATAACAGTGAGAGCTGCACAGAGCTTTAGAAAGGGACAACTTACCATAAATCTTCTCTGGCCTGAAGAAATGTCTCAGACTTGTAAAAAAGAAAATAACATTCCAGTCAACAGAGAACACCTCAGCAACAGTAAATTGTTAGAAAACATTGCTGCCCTTGAAGAAATGCCTGAAAAGCATGAAATGCTATTCACACCTATGGTTATGGCAAAAATAAAGGAGACTTACCATGCAGAATGCGCAGCAGACTAAGATCACATTTAAGTCAAGAACACACAAAAGAAAGGCATTTGTTTTATGCATAGGGTTTATTTGGCGTTATATTAAACTTAGGTAGACTGTTATGCTACTCTGAACAGCTCAGAAAGAACTTGAGGACTGACACAGAATATTTGGAAGGCGGAATATGGTTGAAATAAAGGACAAAATTCCTAAAAATTATTTCAGGGTATAAAAGCCTATTCCAGACAGCTTCATTCTACTAAAATTGCTAGGGAAAACATCTGATAGTCAAAGATTTTAGCTACAGGCATACTGAATCAGCCTGCTGGTCCATAAGTTTGACCTCCAACTAATTCTCAAGGAATTGCTCCAGCTAATTCTTCCTTTTCCATTTTTTGCCTCCTTTCACAGCGTTCCTGGGGCTGAAGGAAGGCAGCAGAGGCTGCACAGCAGAGGTGGGACCAGCCGGTGCTGCAGCAGCTGAGTCCCCATTTGGCTGGCTCTGTGCTCACCAGCACCTCGTCCTGCCCTCAGCACCAACGATGCTGCCACTGGATGCCTTCACCAAGTGACAAATGAACTCAGGAAGGCAGCTGATGCAATGATGTATGTTAAACAGCTGGAAAAGTGGAAGAGGAACTGCCAATGAATTTAAAATCAATGATTCCTTGGGAAGTACCATAACAGGATCTGCCACGGTTGTTTCCCTTGCTCAAATATGTATTAAGTGATTAGTGGTAACAGCTCAGCTCTCCTAGACCCAAACACTGCTCCTTTTTCCTCCATCTATTTCCCATTTTTCAAATGTCATGTGAATACCTTAACATATATATTAATATATTCCACTTTACAAAATATATATAAAATGCTTTCATCTGTGCCTGATTCCCATGCCTTTCAACATGAGTCTATTCAAGGCAAAAATAATCTAAAACAGCACCAAAGAATTTGACTCTGGATAGATATTTTTCTTAACATGAACAGTTTGTTCCACAAAAAAAGTTGGTTTTGGTTTTAGTTGAATTAATAGTTTGGATGAGAATTAGTTTTAAAAACTAACATTTAATTTCAATGGTTTTCAATTGTACATTTTGAGGTTTTCTTTCAGAGATTGAGCTGAATTTAATAGAAAAGATTATAAAAGTAAAATATTTATTTGATAAAAACAGAAGTTTTTTTTCTATTTTCCTGATGAAAGTAAGAGGATGTACTATGGAGTTTTACTTGCCTCTAAATATTTCCTCCCCACACCTCTGTTGGAACACACAGAACAGGAACATAGGTATCACATGAGGATGGTTGTCATTCCTGCCTATGAGCAACTACACTTGCTAAGAGCAAGGATTTTGAGTGTTTATGCGTGTTTGTGTTATTTAACCTCCTTTTTTATTACTTTAGTTTGCAGTATTTTGCAAGTCAGAAAATAAAAGGTAAGGCATAATCAGCAAACAGAATTTTGCTCGTTCTTTGGAGGAAGTAGAGAAGCCACAACAGAGAAGGGCAGAAAACCAAAATAACTTTGCAGTCGCATTTGGATACACTGAAAGAAGAGCGGTGGTACGGCCACGGTTTGCATAGGAAGAGAGTTGCAGGGAATGAAGCGAAAAATTAACACAGTGTGGATCATTTTGGCAATAAAGTTGAGGAGGGAAAATTTTTGAGAGATGATGTTGAAGAATAAGGGTGGGAATTAGCTAATGCCTGGTTGTAAAAAAGAAATGGAGAAAGTGGAGTCATAGCTGATTAAGAGGTGACAAACTCAGGTCAGGAAAAGGACAGCGGGTGTTAACCATGAGCAGGCGAGGGTGGGAGAACAGGAGATGAGCAAAGGCAAAGTGGTGGACTGGGGGTCAGACTGAGGAGCAATGGGATTTGGGGTCACAGATGAATGGAGAACAAGTAATTTGAAGAAGGAAGTAAAAAAGAAGATTAAGATATAAATCTAGATCCTTCAGGGATCTGAGCGAGAAGAAAAACAAAATGAAGTCAATTCAAGGAAGTAAGAAATGCGGGAGGCAGAGGCACACATAGCGGGGCAGTGTGCTACTGCTCCAGCAACAGAGAGCCACAAAAGGCTAGCAAAAATGCATTAAAATTTATATTTCCTTAATTTTATTTTTTATTTTATTTAAGTGGAGAAAGGATTCTCAATATTTTTCAGTTTCATTTTACATTTTTTTTTTTTTTTTGTCAAGTTAAATATCCTAAAAGCATAGAGAACAGGATTCTTCTGAAAATGCACTTAAGAGTTTTTACTTTGTGGGAGTTACCTGTTTAAGAGTGTGCTGAATGAGACCAAGTTAGGAGGAAGGTGGTTTGTTCCCAGGCTTGTTCTACACAAAACTCTCATGCATACCAACCCTGCACAAGTTAATGTTAATATTTAAAATATTTGGATCGCTGATATTAATGTCACTGGTAAAGGAAGTCTAGATAAAGCTGTTCAAAGGTCTTTGTAGAGCTCAGCTGCATTTTTCTTTTTTTTTTTTTTTTGTCAAGTTAAATATCCTAAAAGCATAGAGAACAGGATTCTTCTGAAAATGCACTTAAGAGTTTTTACTTTGTGGGAGTTACCTGTTTAAGAGTGTGCTGAATGAGACCAAGTTAGGAGGAAGGTGGTTTGTTCCCAGGCTTGTTCTACACAAAACTCTCATGCATACCAACCCTGCACAAGTTAATGTTAATATTTAAAATATTTGGATCGCTGATATTAATGTCACTGGTAAAGGAAGTCTAGATAAAGCTGTTCAAAGGTCTTTGTAGAGCTCAGCAGCAAGCATGAGGTGGTGTATGGAGCCATTCTGCAGTTCCTGCGATAGAGAGGAAGCAAAAATGCAAAAAGGTACCCACCAAAAGCTTAAATTTCCTACTGAGTACTTCCCAACAGAGTTGCACTCAAAGTAACAGGAGGTTAAAATGAAAACACAAACTCAATCATTAAATTTAATTCATCAAACATTTGGTTTATGTTCTCAAAAAGCATGATTTTAGGGTGGTTTTTTTTTCAGGGAAATATATATCAATGGTAGACAGGACAGGGAAGTAGCTACCAGAAACTTCCAGCTGTTAGCAAAAAAAGCATGTGTAGGTTTAAGTACAAATATCTATAAAGTTCATCAGGGATAACTCTAAATTGATGGTGTTTTTTAATCCATAAGGGACATTAAGTTATTAGACTAACAGTATTTACAGGAAATTAGGCTAGAAGTGAACAATTACTCTAGGTAACAGAAAAAGAAGACTCGCTAATATGTTAATTAATTACTACTAAAAAAAAGTCAAGCATTAAAAAGTGTCTGTGAATTATCAAGTTTCTTTTCAATATCAAGGCTGTAATAAGATGAGCTGTCCTGCCACTTGCCTCCTGGTGAACCCAGGAGGGATTCCTTCAAAGTAAATGGAGTTTGACTCTTGAAATCTGCATAAAATGAAGAATAACTGAACACTTTGTCTGCACCTTGAAGTTGTAAGTTCATAATGCTGTTAACGTTTATTTATGTCTAATGTTCAAAAGACCAATTACGGTCCCAACTTTAAAAAGCATGGTGTTTAAGGGCCTGGTTCTGTAGACATGCAAGCATGTTTTATTATTGGTTCCACCAGCTGAAGGCCTGATCCTCATCTATGTGTTAATGCAACTTTTGCCACACTGTCATGTATTATCATGTCATGTATGGGCCAAGCAATTACTGTTAGAAGTAATGCAGATGACAGCTAAGTTAGTCACAATGACACAGAGCCCTGGTTGATTTTACAGCGATGCCTCCATTACAGCTATGCCTCCACGCTCCATGCAACCTGTAATAGAAAATAGGTTTTCTTCAGATTTCTTTTTGGCACGAGTGACCAAAGCCTGAAGCATGTCCATCTTTTGAGGTCTCACCTCACAGACAGGGTGCTCCAGTTGACAAGGCGGGTGGCTGGGACAGCCTTCGGGCAGGGAGACACCAACCGTGTCCCAGCACAGCAACGCCCCAAAGCCCAATCCTGCCGCACCGCTGTGGGCAAGCGGATGGAGGGAACAGAGGCTGGAGGAAATTGTTACTTTAATGGCCCCTGACAGCCAAAACATTTGTTTTAGTGCAATTAAAATAAGCAGCAATAAAATTAATTAACCTGTGGTGATCTAATGAGGAAAAGTGAGAAGACCTGACTAATAAAAAATGGAAATTGCATGTTTTGTGAAGAGCAGTTACCACTTCCAAACTGTGTGCATTCTAGTTTTCTGTATATTTATTAGTAGAATACATTAATAGACCACCACTGTAAAATGCTGCAGTTTATTCCTCTTGTAACCCTTCTCTCTGTGGAAGGAAGGCTGCAGTTTTCAGTCTGGGGCAGAATCCACCCTCATTTCCCATCCGTGCTACAGACAGACCGATATATAAGCAGATTCCTACCTGGGAAACAGAAAAGACAGCTACAGAAAACTAATCTCCCCCTTAATCTTAAATATATCCATTATCCACTTGTCAGCACACCACAGCTTGTAGGCTGGGTTGGTTCCCACTCCAGGCGTACATGAGGTACTTAAGACAGCTAGAATGTAATTCCTGTTTACACAACAAAATTGAGCTGAGGAGTTGCTGCGGAGTAATTTAATTGCGAGATCAGTGCCGGGATAACCTCATCCCTCTCTGCCCAGGCTTCCTGTGCTTGAGGAAGTTATCACTTCTAATTAATGGAAGTTAACTATTTACTGATCTATCAGAGTAAATACATGTAAGCAACATAGTTCGGCTTGTTAGGTTTACTAGTGAAGAGAAAATCCAAATAAATTTTTAGATGGTTATGTAATGGAACATCATCATCTCGATGTTTGTGAATTTTATGCAATATACACGGCATTGTGAGCTCAAGTTGAGGTGGATGAGTGACCTTTATGCAAAGGAGAATTTGTGATTATGCTGTCACTGCTCCTTGTCCAACACTGCCAGGTCTTGCTCGCTTTGACTGGCTGTTGCACGACTCAAGAGACACATGTAAACAGCTGGTTAGTCCCTAGCAATACTTCATGCTCTCTGATAAAATTTTTAAGACAGTCAGAAACTGTTTTGGGGTTTCATAGTGGGAATGAACATAAAACCAACTGCGCCCCGGCCCGCCGACCCCTGCCATGGCGCCGGCAGTCGGCAGCGCGTGCGGCGGGGGGCGGGAGGATGCGATAATAGCGGGTTCTGATTGGCCCGGGTTCCCGCGGCGCCTGGCGATTGGTGCTCGCTGCCGCCCTTCTGGAAGGTTCGACGCTGTCGCTGAGGGGAGCGTCGGGGCGGGGGGAGGCGAGGGCCGTGTCCAGGCTGGGAAGGCAGTCGGAGGGCGGGGTGTGAAGGGACCCCCTGCTCCTGTGAAACAGAGCTCACAGCTTTATGGGTACAGGTGTGGTCAGTTACAAGTGAGCTTGGCTCAAGCACAGCTGCCTGGCTCCACTCCTCATCCACAGGCACATTTTCAGGCTGTGTGCCGCTTGAGAATAGAGACAAAACATGCCAGTTCCAACAGCTGGGTTTTTTTGCTACTGAATTGTCACAAAAAGGAGATGAGCTATGGGTGGGGTTGCTCCTCTTCAGGTAATGAAACTTCTGATTGGCATTTACCTGGTTGTGAATAGCTCTGTTGGCTTCTTTATACTGAGGGGTTATCTGCTGTCCTGTACCACACTGAAAATCGGTATTTCAGTGACAGCTTAAAACGCATGGCGTTTTGTATCAAAGTAACTAATAGGGTGACTGCTATTCTGTAGGACTATCTTCATATTTTATTCATAAGTCTCAATTTTTGTAATTTAAATTCTTGTCAGTTACAGGAGAATGACGCTGTAATTGATTTGTGTAAGTTACACAATTTATAGATAGCATTAGGACCTAGGGTTCCTCTCATGCATCTCATTTGAATTACAACAGCAGTCCCAGTTAGTTACAACTCATGATAAGAGAATTTGGGAACTCACTATGAAATTTAGGTCTAGCTTTCTGTGAAATACTAGAGTTGTGTTCTTTGGACCAGGGAGATGAGTAGGAGCGTGACAGCCCACATTTTGAGGTGATTGAGGCTTTCACATCTTGAGGTGGTTGAGGCTGTGCAAGCGTCCTTTTCCAGAGCAGGTAAAGATATTTTCATCCTCAGCTGCTTCCCATGACCTTCTACAGGTGGTTATTCTGGCTAAAACATCACTGGTCCTCAGCTGATACTAGTTTGCTGAATCTGCAGCAGACAAAATCAGCCAAATGTTGTTACATCTATCCTGTTAAAAGCATTTTGCTTTAAGTGATATTATCATAACTGCCTTAGGAGCAGGAGCATGTGAACCTCACTGAGCCTATTGAAGCACTGCTGCTGTTTGTTAGGTAACAGGCTTTTGATTACCAGGTACTCCTAGAGAAATAGATCACTTTTAGGAAAGGCTCCTCCTATGAAGAAAGACTTTCTTCTGGATGTCTGTGCCCTCCCTTGTCTGTGTGTTTGCTTGTTTTACATGTTGGCCAACTCAAGAATGTGTATTTATCTGTCAAAATAATTCTGTAACTAAGGTAATTTTAACTGTGTTCATTTATTCATATTATAATATAATATAATATATAATATTATTTATTCATTTAGCGTTTAATGTAAACATGCCAGCAACATTAATTACTGTAAAAGGGTAAAGGTTTTTTGCTTATGGTTTCTAATTATTTTGGAAAGTAGGAATTCTAGGAAATAGCCAACTTCTAGTAATTGTGAGGAATTTGCACTTCTTAGGGTCAGTTGCAGATGTCTGTATTGCTCTGCTGCCTTTTTTTCCTAATGGTCAGGCTTGCAGGTAGTCCTGAAAGTGTGCGGTCATGTCGTGCAATACTTCAGTTCGATTCCCGTCCCAGGATACGCCAGTTTGGTGCAACTTTTCCTTCTGTTTTGTTTCTTTGTTGTTCTTTGAATTTTTTACATTGATCTTCTGAGATATTTCACAAAGCAATATGTGAAATTAGGCAATTACAGTGAATGTTAAAATACTGGAAGCATTTCTGGGAGACTTTTTTTTTTTTAATATCATAACTCCTGGAAACAGGAGTTATACTTACTCAGCCAGGAGACCCTGAAAAGAACTGTATGATCTTGCCTCAAAACAATAATTCTAAGTAATCTGAAAGGGAGGTAATAAATTGCCTGGGAGCGACATTAATCCTAAGCAAAAGAAACACTGTGTTATCAGCAGTAAGAATTCAGAATAAATGGAATGAAGAGGCTATGTCAATTAAAATCCATTGCTAGGAATTGTTTGCTTCCACCTACAATGCAACATGCCTGAAGAACTGTGTGCTGCTTACATAGTGTGAAATAAGCATTTTGGAAAAGAGGCTAGTCAACAGCAATTAGCACTGTCTTGTTTATCTTTGTGCATTTTGCTTACAGCTTTAACAAGCAGATAAAGAGATAGACAAGACAATATAAAAATGTGCATTCTGTTTACCAAGTAAAAATCCTCAGAGCTATTATTGCTTTACTGTTACTATGCAGGGTTCTTGTTTGATTTCTCCAGTCTGCTGTACTAAAAAACAACAGCATTGAAATAATATAAAAGACCTTGCAGGACTTGAAAGCTGAATAAATAATTACAATTCTGTTGGAAGTCATATTGTATTTACAGTATCATACCACATATTTACTGCATCTACCTCAGAGAGCAATACTGATGAATTTTTCAAATGTATTTATTTAAATTTCATCAAATGAGAATTGTGGACACAGAAAAGTTACACACTGTACACTTACATAATGAGTTCCAAAGCTAACTGCACTCTCAACTCGACCACAGTTTATGTATTTCCCCTTAATTTTCTGAGTGGTTTTCCACCATAGAAAAATAAGTAAGTTGAAGGAGTATATGAAAAAAACAAACTCCAAATATGGTAAATTAAGTTGCAGAGACGTATTAACTTTCCCATAAGATTGTAACTCTTTGAAAGTTCCCGTACGGAGTTTTTGTAAATGACCTCTTCACAGAATCATTGCTGGGGGTAAAACTGGGTGAGACTGAGTTCAGGCTTCATACTTGCTTAAGTTAGGCTACTGGGGAGAAGTCAGAGCTTAGCGCAAAATGCCATTCATCTTCTGCTGGTAGCTTGCTCTAGTAGCTCACAGTTGCAGAATGGAAAACACTAGTATTATTTATGCAAATGAACTTGCCAGTTGTGAGGACAACTGCATTGTTTGACTGTCATTTATGCTGTGTGCTCTTCCCATGTTTTCTTTCTGAAAAGAGGAGGAACAACTAAAATGTGAAGTTAAAGGGGAAGGAAGATAAATTCTTGTTCTGGAGGTTTTTGTTTGTTTGTTTTTTAAAGTTGTTATGCAGTAGCACAGTGCTGTAGTGTCTGTGCTGTAATGTTGCAGGAAACTATTCAAACTTGAAAGAGAAACTTCTTAATGATTGTTTGGAAACATAAAAACCACAACTAATATAAAACTATTCCATGAATGTAACACCTGTGCTTTTTGTCAGCCATCTTAAGTGCTTAATTTTTCATGTTTGCAGTAGACCTTATGCAACGAAATGTAAAAGCTGTGCTGGATCATGATCTGTTATATTTATACTGTTATTCTATTTAATATAATTTACTTACTAGAATAAAATTATGGCCCTCCCAAAGTCTCATCTGCTTGAAAGGAATAAAATTACAGAATATTTAAACATGGATTCTAAAGTACATAGCATAGATTTTATTTGTTGCATATTAATGCCTGAATACAATCTGAATATTTTTCTGTGAAGGCTTTAATTGCAAGCTGATAACAGTGAGTCTTTTGTGGCAACAGTCATTCATTGGGTCATGATCAAAAAGCAAAGGAATAGAATTATGAAGAAGAGAGACCAAGTCCCTCCTTGCCTCTGTTCCCTCTTCTGCTTTCAGGGTAATTATGACGTGTTTCTGCATTCCAGAATTTATGGAAAAAGAAGATGGGGGAGGGAAGTTAAACCCTCTGGTAGTTTTGACTCAGAAGAAATGTATTCTTACTCAAAGAGAGCTCTGTCCCCGTTAGTATTCAGGAACCAAACAATAGCCGCGCTCAGCAGCACTGGAATGAGCTCTGGGCTGGCCCGGCAAGCACAGTACCAAATCCATACAGAGGGACGTCAGGGGTCATGTGTGTCTAGGGGCAGAGCCTGCTTGCTCCTTGGTGAGCTTGAAGGTTTGCTCTTTTGCATGAACAGTCTCTACCTTTGACCATAGGAACATTTAAAAAGCAAATCATGTTCCTGTGGTCCTGGGGGAAGGAAGCCCACATGCTTTCCAACCAAACCCGGTAGCACAACTCACCATGCATATGATATGGTATTAGTATTTTACTGAACTAGACATGCTGATTATTTGTTTTTAGTTTTGTGACTGTGGTTGAGTAAACAAGATACATGTTGAAATAACATAAAGATTATCATCGCTACACGAAGACTTGCAAATCCCACCAATGAGATACAGAACATTGGTGACCTTGAATGAATTAAATTTCGTCGTCTTGGTGAGGCTTCTAGACTGTGAGGGATAATCTGATCTATTACTCTAGTTTGATGGTGAGATGTTGAAAAACCACTTGTTTGGGTTGGTAGCTTTGTTATGGCTGAGGGTGGTGTTATCCTGATTCATCTGGCATGTGTTGGTAGAAATCAGTACTGTTATTAAATGCTACTGGATGTCTTGTAGCCTTGTGAATTCAATTATGGACTTTTTTTCATAATCAGGCAAATTTTCCATTTTCCTGTAGATAGAGCTTTTTCTAAACTTAATTTATTTTGTTCTTAAGCCTGTTTTAACCTTCCTTGATCTGATCTATTGTTATCCAGATTCCGAATTTCTTTTAACCAGCATTACATACCTGAGCATGAGCTAGAAAGAGTGAGCAAGGGACCATTTGCTTAAAGCAGGGGTATCCCTATGGTAGGCACTAGCCATGGTCAGTAAAGAATTGGACATTTTGCTGGTTTATACTAGAGCCCTCAGGCTGGCAGACACTGAACACCCTTTCATCCTTCTGACTTCAAAGTACTGCTCAGAACAGTGCAGAAACAGGCTTTTAGTTAGATCTGTAATTGAAACAGATCTATTAGACTGACCTACCCCATCTTTTCAAAGTGTTTTGTATGTAACCTTACAGCAAATGAATACGTTATTTTCAGGCAGCGCATGGTCCCATGTATAATTATTGCAGCTCTTTTTAGCTGTGTATAAATGCACCTTCCTGGAATTCCATTTGAGAGATGAATTAAACACTAGCTTATCTCCCGTTACATATATTTTAAAAATATTCAAGGCTTTCAGAGAATTGGAAATGAATTGTTTCATTTTGAAGTCTGCCATAGCATTTTCAACTTGGCATACAGATTTCATCCTCTTTATCCAGAGGAGCTAGGAGAATTGTGATCAATGAGCTAAAACTAGAGTTGACCTAGAGGATGATAATATAAATACAGTTGTGAGATTCCTGAAAATTCACACTCATGCAGGCATAGGTGGGTGAAATCCTCATTTCTTTGTGTTCTCTCATAAAAGCTGGTGTTCTGGCAGTACAGCTGCCTTGTTGGAAAAGGATTTTTAACTGAGACTTAAGTGGATCATGCTTTTAACTCTGAAAAATCCTATCAATTAAAACTCTTCTTATGACAGACTGTTAACCTCTGATGGATACTCAGATACTCTACGCAGCAGCCTGTACGGTGCTGTGTTTTGGACTTGTGACTAAAACAGTGTTGCCCACCACAGACCTTCACATTTACAGCAAGGTGGACACACATGAAGGCTAACGGTCAAGTAATGTGTTGCTAGGAGCAGCTGTCTGAATATTCCAGGCTGGAATATTCTGGTGGAAATACAGTGTTTGTATACGAGTTGGTAAAAATGTACAACAACCTTGTTATGTTAAAAACAACTGCTTCTCAAAACATGAATCTATGCCTGTTAGTGATTTTAAGGTTCTATGGAGCAAAACATAAAGCTTTTGTTATTTTTTTTTTTTACCATAGGTGGTATTTTTCTCTCGGAGGCTTTGCATGTGACTGTTACCTGTGAAGGATGAAGATGCTTTGCGGGAGTTGCTAAGGTGATTTTGTGGGATGGAAATGCACTGGTAATTTGCTGTTAAGTTGTTTACAGGAGAATATGAATGAGATTTCACCACCCACAGCGTCCATATCTGATATTTCAGAAAGGTTTCAGTAGAGAAGAAAATAGCTGTACAGATGCACTATTCGCAGTCCCTCCAAGGAGGATAAAATGCAATCCAGATGTCTGTAGTGTAGAGGGCATAAACATTTTACCTTTTCATCATTTTAACCAGAATATGAAACATTTTAATTTTTCCTGCTTTTGTTTTGTGGGGTTTTTTGTTGGTTTTGTTGTTGTTGGGTTTGTGGTTGTGGTTTTTTTTTTTTAATTTCTGTGTGTGAGTGGTTTGACAAGTGTTTATTGGGAATATTTAGTGTTCAAAAGTTGGTATTTACCCTGAGTCACCGTAAATAGCTTTAAAGCTATGAACAAACCCTACTGCTCCCATGCATCTTTCCTCCCAGGAAAACAAGAAAGCACTATGAGTCTTTGGTGAGGGGGGCAGAAATTCCTTCTTGACTCCAAATGTCAGGCCTGCCTTATCCCTAGGATAAGGTGGAGTATTGGCACATACTCAACATCCTGTTTTTTCCTGTGGCCAGTCTGTCATAAAGTAAAGCATCATGGGGAAAAGTTTTGAAGAACAAATAGTCTTAAAGCCTAAAGCTAATGTAATATCTCAGATCTGTAAATTACAGAGGGATACTTTGGCAGTGACAGTGTGTTTGCCATTGTGACATCTAGCTTTCAACTTGGCTCTTCACTTCCTTCTTTAAAATTATTATTTAGGGATGAATTGGCAGCAAATGATTATAGTATGGTTTTGCTTTTCTAACCTGACAGAAGGGTACAGTTGACTTACATATGTATATCTGTTGACTTAACCTGTACTTGTTAACAAATTGCGGGCGAATTGTGGATTAATTTTTCTTTCAGTTATTTGAGGACAAACCTTGTGTTTGATTATTTTTTTAATTCTCTCCCCCACCCACCAAAAAAAAATTTATAGTTTGACATAACAAGGCCATTGGCTAGTTCACCAGCTGGACCTGATGACAGTGTATCTCACCTCTGACTTTCAGTGATCTTCAGAGCTGATGTGGTTGTTTGGCCATAGGCTTGTTGCTGAGGGGAAACCCCAGTGAATTAACTCTTTTGAGAACATACTTTTTGCCTTATACGCTTGCATATGTCAAGAGGTGACTGAAGGTATCTCGGTTTGCAGGCCTGCAGTCTTGACTGACGGCTCATTAAGTTAATGGGACTGATCAATTTAATAGGACTTTCAGTCTGGCTTCTCATCAATATTTATGAACATGAATGCTTTTTTTGTAACTTAGTGTTGATTTTTATTAACCAAAAAGACCTGACTCCAAGTAAAAATATTCAAAATAAACAACATAAAATATTCACTAGCTTCTGCACAGTAACTCTGAGCTATATGAAAACCTGTCAGAATTCAGAGACTGCCTGAATCTTTTGAGTCTACCCTGAATTTGTTGTCAAATTTAACCTTATTTGCAGTCTCTGTAATTAAAATACATTCCCAAATCTTCTGTATTATTCTTTTTCCATTTCTTTTCATATTCTCTTTAATTTGTCTTTCTAGATTACTCTTACTTTTTATGCAACTTTGAAAGACAAAAGCATTCTCAATTTTAAGCCTTGACTTTTCAGACATCAGATTGATTTCCCTCCAGTATTCTGGGCATAGTGGTGATATTTAGACTTCTAATAAAGAGGTGAAGAAAGGGAAATAATATCTTAGTGCTTTTCTGATAAGAAACGTGGATTATGTGACTTTGCAGGTAAGATAATAATAAGCTTTTTTACTGTGTACTTGTCCAGGGTAAGACAACAATATTCATTTGTTAGTATCTTTTTGTGCAAGTCCTTACCAAGATGACATGCAAAGAGGGCAAGGTAGAATTTTACAGCTTCTTCAGCTTCCTTACATTTACTAAGATTTTGTTTTAGTTTTTCCAAGCAGAAGAAGTTTTTGTCTGTTTTTTTTTCTTTTGCCATGTAAATATTAAAAGCATCAAATCTTGCATTCTTTCAGTTTCTGTGTAGATTGTAAGACCAAGTAGGGAGAAGGGAGAGCTACTTTAGACTTAATTGCAGTGGCAGTCAGACTATAGAGCTAGAAGGAATGGCATCGTAAAATGAATGGCATTTGCACGAAATATCAAAACGCTGAATTCTTCACTGGAACAAAAGTCCTCCCAAGAGAAGTTTCTTCTAAATTGTAGGCATTTGAATTAAATAAAATATAAAAATTCAAATGTTACTTGGAAAGATACGTTTATATTCTGCAGAGAGCTTGTACTAGCTTTCTGCATACATGCAGGAGTAATTCTGAAGGTAGTTTAGCTTTTTTGCCACATAGTAACTAAAAAAGCAGCAGCTAACTCCATCTGTTTTCTTCAGAAGAGGCAACATGAATAAGATTGCAAAGGTGCCAAAATAGGATTGAGAGGACACTTCCAGTAGTTTCACCTGGTTCCAGTACACTGCTGCCCCAGTACTTTCAAAGATATCACTAGAAATGTTTTACTGATAAAAATAGTTCCATATTGCGTGCGTTGTTTCCAAGGACATATCTGCCATTTTCTGGCACTGTAGCTGAATTTGAATTTTAAAGAGCAGCACAAAAATAAAGCTAAGGAAAACAAGTTCCTTAAAGAACAACAATTCCTTATCCACTGTGATTTGATTTTTGGGTTTGTTTTTTTGTTTGTTTGTTTGTTGGCTTTAGATCTGAATCAATCTATTTTCTTCTTCATTTTCAAGAGAGTTTTGATATGGTGAAGCAAATAACAGAAGTAGACTCTTGTGTGGGGAGGTGTTTGCCAATGAATGCCATATAGTGGAGCCTAACAGTTGTTTAGAAGTAGCTGGGTTTAAAATGCTGGCCTTAGGACAATGGTCTTACTGTTTTAAGAGAACAAAAGGCAGCTTAGAGGTCGTTGTTTCAGAGACAGAAATAATTTCATTTTCTCTTGCAATTACTGAAAGTTGTAATGACATTATAATGAAATCTCACTGTTCTGTTTCAATGAAACACCACCCCAATTCTGTTCATTCAGGGATTTAAATACCTCTATCATAATTTTCATAGGCTATTGTTTAGATACTGCTTTTCATTCTGAGATATGCAGATTTCTGTGGGCTGGTATGCTATTAAAACTAATCATGCAAATTATCTAAGAATAGCAAGTTCAGTTATCAGGAGACATAAACTTATTGTAGAGAAATCTGAAAATCCAATGTAATGGTCTTTTCCAGGTCCACAGATAAGGAAAAATACTAAAAATCTTTCTTTTAAAAAACCTTTGATTAAATTGGGATTAGAGAAGTTATTAATTCTGTTACATTTCCTGAGAAAATGCTATACATCATATTCTTGCTAAGAATTTTTTAGAAAGCTGGTGATATGATCAAATACTTTTCATCCTTTTTTATATAATCAAATGTTTATTTACTGGTCATATGTTAGTAGATGGTACTCAACAATGCCTTCAAAATATTCAAAATCCTTCAGAGCTTATCTTCATACTGCAGGACAATAAATACTGTTGTCAAAGAACAGAGTAATCCAGAAATTACAGCTGCATGTTTTGGAGGAATTTGGTTTAAAAAGTAGGTATGGGGAGACCTTTTCTTTCCTCTAATGTAGTTTTATAGCTGAAGTAGAACCAGATTAATGGAGCAGGTACTCCAGTGCACTCAATTCTGTTCATGTTTTAGATAGAATGTAAAATAAGTGTGTAGATGCATACTAGAATTTCTGAAAGGTAGGTGTTACCATGGATACACTCAAGTAACCAAAGAGCTTGTGTGAATGCAAAGCGCTATTTTTTCTGCTAGATGCGGGAGGATTTGTTCTGATAAGCAACTTGTGCCACTGTTTATCCTCCCCCTACTGTTTGTCATTGAAGCAATACAACTCTTGACTGTTACATATTGTGTTAAGGAACAATTACAGTCATGTTTCTCTACATCTACTACCCAGGGTTAGCATTTCCATGGAACAGTGGCAGTTGACCTAAATGTTATTTCAAATGAATGGAGTAACTGATTGGTTTTGGGTGCTGAGAATTCTTATGTTGTGACAAAACACCCTTTTTTTAGACTGCTAGTATATATGAGTGTGCCTGTCTTTCCACTGAAGAATAGGTGTTCATGGTGAAAAAAGATCTCTGTAGAGCAAATAATGGGGATAGAAATAATTTAGAGGCGGGAAATACCAGAAACCTTGTAGAGTTCATGGCTGGTTTGCTTTTCCTCTGAGACAGAGTCGCAAAAGCATTTGACAGGAGGAAATACTTGCTCTTTGCAATGATCAGAGAATTAGTATTGTGAGCAAAAGGGCTCCTGAAGATCTGTAGAAAGAGGATTTAAAGTAGTCTCTGACCTCCTACTGTAATCCTGAAAACTTCCTCTTTCCTTGCTGCTAGTCTTGTTCTGTACGCTGCAGCGCTGACAAAGTTTCTGAGAAGTGCTGTCATCTCTTCAGTGTCTTTCTTTTCTCAGTTCAACTGTTGGTTTCCTTAATAGCATATTCTGTAGTTATACCTGAATGTGGCTGAATCCAGGTGAAGGTATCCCAAGAGAAACCATAGCTGATGCACAAGACTATTACCAGCATGTGTAGATCTGGTCCATATCCCTGGCAAAGCAGATCAGGACCATTGCCACTGTAACCAAGGGATGCCGCACAGTGATGGCCATAGCTAGTAGTAGTCAAATCAACAAGTGTTGATAATGTCTTAATGGCTGTTAGCACAAGAAGTGTCATTGTCAAACCTGTTTGGTTTAAGTTTCAGTGGGAACAGTGTTTCTTCATTTAAATGGTATTTCACAGATAAAAGTACTGACATCTGAATTGAATGATTGAACGCAAACTGTATAGCACATGAAAGAGTGTTACTAAAATACACTGACTGATATTGTTACTATTTATGGGAATATTTCTTCTTGATCCAGTAAAAAGTTGCTGAAATCCTACTGTTCCTCACTGTGTCATGGATTAATCTTAGTTCAGTTGATTCTAACTTGTCTGGTGTATGCGAAATAGACAGATCCTTATGCTTCATATTCCTACCATTGACCTGTGAGTCCATGTTCATTATAAATGAATAATATAATAGAAGTAGTTCGGATGGTTGAAGACCTATATATGTGTCAGCTCTCATTGGGGAGGCAGGAGGAAAACACAGCTCCTGCTTGTGGGTTTTTTTTTATTTTCTGTAATAATGGAAGCATAATCACTGGGAAGAACATTAAAAAGCATTATCACTAGGAATAACAGTGTGCTTATTTGGTAAATAATTTCCTATTAACTCTCAGCATTCAGTTCTTATTTTGTGCAATTACAAAAACTTCCAGGTTCATTTTTTTTTGTTTTCAAACCTTAACTAGATCCAAATTGATAGCTGTATTAATATGCTGACAACAACATCAATGTGCACTTTGAATAAATGCTTCTTTGTAAGCTGTGAGTGAAAATAGATGACTATTTCTGTTTTCTCATTTTATTAATGAAATGTTTATCTCAATCTACGTGCTCTATTACTCAGGTGTAGCTGATTTTTCATTTCTAAGTCTGCTGATTAAGATAAGTAGGAGTAACGTGAGCTTACCTAAATGGTCTTGTGGAAGTCTACATTTCTAAGACTACTCTCAGGATTTAGAAGCTTTAGGGACTTGAATACTTGACTCCTTGGATGCCTACTCTTTGCCATAAATTACTATGAGTGTTTCTTCTGCAAAATCACTGAAAATAGCTGAATGTTCCAGATGAAATTGTAATAAAGCCTAGAGTATAAAATTATAGAATAACCTTCCTACAGAGCACACCTCTGACAGATTTCCACCTGTTAGCGGTTTGCTATAGCCCTAAAGCACAAAGACTTTATCCGTTTTGTAATGCTTTGGATTGCTTCAGTTAGTCCCACAAAATTTCCTTTGTGGAATTTCCCTGAGTTTCTAACCTCTGTAGCAGTTAACAGCAACTTGTTCCACAGGTAACTCGTGCTGCTTCAAAGTATTTTCTATTACCAGTTTCTCTTGAAAATTAGCAAATCTTGTTATGGTCTTATGGAATGTGCAACCTTTATTAGTTACATTTTTGATGTGTTTGCAGTGGGACCAAGGACAAGATTTTGAATGGCTTTAAATTGATTACAAAATTCTAATTCTCAGAGGGCAAAAAAGGTGAATTACTCTCTTAGTTCTCTCCTGAAGTGATGATAAGTTGCTAGATTCAGCTTTTAGAGAAAAAAAGGAAAATTAGAAATGTGCAAGAGTAACATTTTACTGAATCTCTAGTATTAAAGAAAGGATAGCATTTTGCTCTTTGCATATATTCTACTGCCTGAGTAGGTTACTACACAAATGTTTTGCAATGGAAAAAAACCTTCAGCTGTGAGTATATAAACTGTGAATTCACAAGAAAATTAGGTGTATTTGTATATCCAGCTGCTGCTAATGCTCTTGTAGTAGTGTGTACTGGAAAGATTCTGGTGGTAGCATATCTGATAGTATGGCAAGACATTCATATGTCTGGTGTTCAAAAGACGGGTTGATGTAGTGCTGGGAGGTATGGTTTAGTGATGATGCTCCTTGTTTGTTGTGTGGGTGTCTATTTTTGTTAGTTAGGTTGACGGTTGGACAAGATGATCTTTAAGGTCCCTTCCAACCTAGAAGATTCTGTGATTCTGGTATTAAAAACATACAGAATATGTGTTTTTCTTGGTTTTGCACAGTGATTACTCATTTTGGGACATTGCTAGGTGTGCAGAAAAGATTTGTATTGCTGAGGAAAATATGGTAAAGGTCATATCCCCAATGATTTTAATAAAAAAAGCTTTTCTGCATTAACATTTGCTGATTCTTTGGTATGCAGACCAGCGGAGAAAGATCTTTATTATTTTGTCACTGTATGTATAGCTTTGCCATATTTTCACATAGCATTTGAACTCTCTGTTTATTTATCCCAAGTGGATACTGAGAACCAAAATCTTTCCATTCCAGGGACCTGTAGCCAAACAGGTATGTATGTTAAAGCAGCTCAATAAACTTGAGCTTAATATGTTTGATTTCTCTCGTTTCAAAATCTTGACTGCTCACTTCAGCTCTTGGTGTCTTGCAGTGTGATTGTTGTTATGACAACAATGCAGAATTTGTTACTGGCATTACTTTACTACTTGTGTGTTAATATCTGCGATGCCTTGAAAAAAGGTGGCATTCTTTATCTTTGAACTTGACCAAACTGTGCTACCCCTCACATAGACACACTTTTTCCATACTGAGGGAACTTTTTTATGATTTAAAGAAGTCCTCTTAATGTGCAGTATTAATATCTGAAAGATAAATTAAGTCATATTCAAAAATATATTTAGAAGCCTGTTTTCACTGGTTTTAGTAGCAACTAGGACTTTGTGTACTTTTATGGACCAGATAAGACACCAGAATAGATACTAGTGTTTAAATCCATGCTCTAGCTTATTTTACAGCAGTTTCACTGTGAAAACAAGCCTTCCTTGTTGAGGAAAATAGCAGGTTCAGCAGTTTTCATGGTCATGCAAGGTTGCCAAAACATTAAGCCACTGAGATGTCTCAACCTGTTGCCCAAAGCTGGAGAGAAGCTTAGCCTTCGTGTATGTTACATCCTCCACTATTTCCTGGGGTTTACTGATGATACTGACTGCCACAGTGTTTCAGTGCTTTCAGGCACGCTACTATAGGGAACCAGAAGAGCATGATTGTGTCTTTTGCCTTACATTTTTTGTCTTTTGCAGTTTTGGCTTGAAGAACATACGGCAAAAGAAAACTATCAAAATATGAAAGTAGGACCATCTAACATAATGCAATTAGACTTTCTGAGCCATCAGACCTGCTTAAAAATATTTTTACTTATGCTCAGAAAATCTATGGTGACAACTTCAAAACTACTTTATTCTTGTTTTCTTTTTATTTTTTTTTTGCTGTATTGAGGTGCTTTTCTTTCACCCTATTTCCAACAGTCAGCCTAGAACTACTTTTCCTTACCTTGGCCGGTAAAGGCAAAAGACAGAAAGCAAGTGAGTGGGAAAGGCTGGCATGCGCTGAGGAGGGCCAGTAGCCTTGATATTCATTAATAGAGAATTTTTTCTGAGCAAAGGATTTTTATTAGATCTCAAGATTTAATTTAAAAGAAAACTGCTGTCATGTTGATCGGGTGGCCGAGACACATGACAATGTAATCCCTCAGAAGTTTCAGAATTATACCAAAAGTCAATAAATTTTATAGATGTTTTCTTTTCACGCCCGTATGCTTTTATGGTGAGGAACTGAACCCCGGGCAGAACTGTTACACAACATAATACTGAACCTCTCAGCCAAATTGCAGAGGAGTTTGATTTTAAAAGATACTAAATGCATTTTAAAGACCTGAACACCTTTCTAAAAAGAAGTAAAAAGAGCAATTGTTTTTAACAGAGCAAAAAGGAAATACATTGTTAAATATTTGCATTAGGTGTAAACCTAGTGCTACACTATTCCAAACTAGCTCTTACTTTCGTTGTCACTTACTATGTAGGCCAGTCCATATGTCTCAGAGAGGAGGTGGTAGTAATTCTGAGGTTTGGATGAATCAACATCCAAAGGCTTAGAAGGTGTCATGATCTTAACAAGCCACTTAATATCTGCAAACAAAAGAATAAACCACAGATGTACTAGCTTGGAATGTCTTCCAGATGAAAGATACTACTGTTTGCTTGAATGCAAATTATTACAGATTCTGAAGCAATAAAGTAGAAATTAATTGGTTTTTAAATCTTTTTGTTTTCCTCTGTCAATTAAAATTTGTTCCATTGTATGGCTCAGTGTCTAACTAATTGCATTTCTTGTTGGGATAAGAAAATAATCAGTAAAATAAAACGTGGAGAGAAGTACAATGCAATTTAGTTGGTTCACGTTTTGAGATCTTTTCCTGAAGCCCAAGTGAAAGATGGAGATCCTTTTTCCACCTTTGTGCCTTATTTAAGGGCCTAAGTCAAATTCTGCAAAATTAAAACAGAATATTTCCCAGAGCTTTAGTAGACTTGGAGTCATGTTCTTTTCAAAATCTTAACTCTCTTTATAGCTTTTAAGCAGTGCCCCAACAGTGAAGAGAACATGTTCAGGGTCTCACAGTTTTAGCTGTCTCCTAAAACTGAACTGGATAACAAGAAGAAAAACAACCACCTCCTCCTGATTTTTGTTCCTATTTTGCTTGTTTTCTCCCTTTCCCCTATGGATTTCTAAAGTTATATACGATTTCGGGACACTGAAAGCTGAAATTTCATGTAAATTTACAAAAGGGATTTGCCTGGCCTTCTCATGTAATAATGATAACCTTAATCCTTATGGCCTGCACGAATGAAGAGGAGAGGTGTGGAGTTGTGTCTCTTTTCATCACTCAAGTCTTCCTAGGGCCACCTTTCCAGACTTTTCCAGTACATTTTCCTGTGGACTCTCGGGCACTCGCTTAAGCAAGATTGCCATACTCTAGGGTATAGGCAGGAGTAATCCCTTGGCAGGAGAACTGCCTTTAATATAATTGCTGATACATTGCTTGGCTGGTGTCTAGGTCTGAACTGTAAGACAGAATGTGCAGTGAGAGAGGCCTGAGAAGCTGCTTTCGGTGTTTAATAATGAATAATAACTGAATGGAATCTAATCTGTATGGGTTATGGACTTCCAACTTAATATCACACTATTCTAACACCGTTGTGTCTAAATTGTACTTAATGTGATAGAAGTTAAGTTCTTGGGTTTGCGGCTTATTCATAAGAAAGCTCCTGCAAAATGTTAAGGGCTTTTTTCCAGTAAGGTACAGAATGACTTGCATTCATAGGTTATATGAGCTTTTTACCTGTGAATGCCTCTTTAGACATTGAGAAGTTCATCAGTCTTTTTCATACTTCAGAAAGTAAGATGCTTACCAGTTGTTGCCTTTAAGAACCAAACAAATGTTTTTGTCTGTATGTGCCAAGCCAGCTGTCTGGTCACCCAGCTAACATGGGCATTTGGCATTTGGTTCCCTAATTACCTGGTAACTTCAGTGGTATTCCACCTTTGGTATTTTGTGCCTTCAGTTTATTTTATTTTAAAGCTGTTGGTAACCACTGTATTTATTGTAGCGGTTATTATAATTTAACAGAAGATTAAATTATTTGTGTTTCTATGAGCACACATTGCTTTCTTGGCACTTTTCAGCTATTGTAAACTATTTGTGGAGGCGTTTTTCACTCTATTTTGAATTGCAATAAAGAGTAAAATATTTGAAAGACTTCTTAAATTTTCAGTAGCTCCTACTATAAGCAGAAAAAAGGGGAAAATAAAATTTCTTGAGCAAGAAAGATAGTAAAGAACAGACTAGGCCTGCCACTGATTATCTTTCTTTCTGAGAACAGGACTAACTTCTTATTTCCCAGAAGACTAAAAGCCTGTTCCTTGACCTTTATTTTGTCTTTTATGAAAGTCGGTGGGTTTTATTTTTTATTGAAGTCCTATTTTTTATCTCTTTAGGAAAAGGAACAAAAACCACTGGCTCTCCTTCTGCCATAGAGAAGTCAAATTGTGACACTCCAGTTTATAAATGTGCTTCAAAGTGTACAGCAAATTGATAATTTTACTTATGTTTCTGTAGACAAGCTCTTTCACCTTACACATAAAACTGGGGAGTCTTTTTTAAGGAAACAATGTGAAGCTGTAGATCCTGTGTGTTTGTTTTGTCATTTAAGCTAAAAGATTTTTTAATTGTTTTGCTCAGCTTGTTATATTATAACTCTGCCTCTTGGGTTTTTAGGCAACTTTCCAGTTTAGTCTTGTACAGCAGCATTTGTTATCTGGAATCTCAAATTGTCCTTTTGTCAAGCATATCTTTCTTTTTTGATTTTCCTTCCTCAGCGGTGATACTAACACATGTTAAGGTGGGGGGAAAGCATACTTTTTTGGTCGTGTTATGGTGGCCATGCATCAAGGTGTGGGGAAGAAAAGACCCTCTGCTGCCTTGTACGGAATGAAATTTAGATCGAGGGAAGCCAATTTGAGAAAGCTGCTTTTATGGGATAGAATCCACTTTCTCCAGGGTCATGAAGGTGTTTACAGCCCTCAGGGTGGGCACTAAACTGCTTCCTAGGGTTTGTCTGTTGCCATAAAAATGACTGTTTCACCAGTCTATTGCTATTACTTGGTAAAAGCAAGAATGTGTCATTAGTGAGCTTTTTCCTAATTGGACAATGTACTCATAATTGATTCTACCACTTTTCCTGCCTAACTGACATGACACATACAACATCTACCTCTCTGCATTGGGTTGCACTTGAACCTCAAGGCTGTTACTTTAATTAGAATTTGCAACAAGGTGTGGATGTCACATTAGGTCCTAAAAAGCAACTCTGTGATGCTGCATTATTTACCTGAAGGTAAACATTGCCTCCGTACACACACAAACACAGCAGGTTCATCCTTCTCACTCCAGCTTTTCTGAAGGTTGAGCGTTAAAGTATAAATATTCCTTGCTTTGACCAGCTTCATATTGTCTAGTAACGTTAAGTCTGTAGAAATTTTGCTTTCACTGCACTTGAAAAAAATTTTGCAGTCCCTCCCAGCACCCCCTCCCAGCGCATAGTGGGAGGTGTGGTACAGGACAGCTGTAATCATTAGCATTTGATAGACCTTTTTCCCAGGCTACATGCCGAGTCTGGCAGGTTTCCCTTATACAGGTGGTGTCACCAGTCCTGCAAGACTGATATTTTATTTTTTTTGCTGCGAGTCCAGTCATGGGGAATGTCTGTAGGCTGTGTGCATTCAGCTTCTGAACAATAGCACAGGGTTTATATTAAACCACTGGTTTGAAAATAAGTGAAGGTGTGAAAGAGCAGCATATATTACAAAAGAGATTGGTACCTTGTAGAGGCTTGTTGCTTGCAATCAAACATTGACTCAAGAATTGAATTTGATATGAAAAAGCATGACAAAAAAATTCACTTTATGAGGCAGAAATAAGAAATGTAATATACAGTTGATTGCAGATGTGCTGTTCCTGACATCTCAAAAAAAAAAGGGGGGAAATTTGCATTTGAAAGTGATGGTTGGATTTGGTATGAACTGTTTATGAACTGCTGTGCTTGTTTTATAATAAAATCAATTTAACCTCATAATGCATAATGTTAAAATGCTCATTTCCAAAGAGAAGCAGCTGCTTCGCTTTCCCATTACATTTTCTCATATCATCTGAGGAACTGTGGCAGTGGTTCTATGTGCCTTGTCTGTCTGCACAGTTCCACCATTCCTGTCCCAATGGGTACATGTGGGTACATAAGGTAAAGCAGATTAGTGAACTGATTTGTCTAGGGAAAAGTAAAATATAACTGTAAAAAAGCACTTAGGTTGGTTTGTTTTTCAGATGGATCAGTTACCTGAGTAGTTCACCACATGGCGAGACAATCAGCAGTTCTAGTACACTGCAAACCGGGACAGTTGAACAGGGGTGTGTCACCTAATGGAAAGATTGCTGTTAAGTCTCTGGCAGGAAAGATATGCCTCGGGATTCACAGACCCTTGTTTTAAGTCTCATTTAAGATACAGAAATGCAAAAGGTGTTTAATTTTGGTTAAAACAGTCTTCTGGGCTAGAATGGCTGAAGCTCTCTATCTAAATTGATTTCCCGATTTTCCCACCACTGCTGTGCCCCACATTTGTTGTACCTTTGAAGAAAAAGGCTTTCCTGCATTTGTTTCTTACCTCAGTATAATGTGATTATCCGCTGAGGAATTTGCTGCTTAATTCAAAATCAAATCTCTCATCTAGAAAAATGAGAGTAATGTCAGGATCTAAAGCTAAAGTTAATTAAAGTCAATGGAGTTCTTCTAGCTTGGAGACTTTGGCTCAGGCCTTTAAATTTAAATTTTAAAAATATAAAGGAAATATTTTTTCAGAAATGTGAACTGGTGGAATACCATCTACCTGGGCTATTAAAAATGCAAAAAACTATTCAGATTACCTAAAGGTATCTTAAAATGGCTGTGGTTTTAAGATTAACGAGAAAGATCTGAGAGACTTTGTTTAAGACTGGTTCTGAATAGCTCGTTAGCAATACAGCTGCTTTCAGATTTGGAGAGGAGGATGTTTTCAATCAATCAGATACACTCACAATCAGTATTTCTTCCCTTGTCTGCTGAAGCTAGATAGTGATATCCAAATCAGACTACAGACTAATATGAGAAGTACCTAAATAGGTATTCTAAAGGTTTTTCCAGGCTTATGCAGCAGAAGTAAAGATATAAGAAAAGAAAAAAAAGCCTCAGGTGAGTTTGTAGAAGAAAAAGAAGTGAAAAGTAGAAATTGCTCATTTTTTGCCTTGCTGTACAGCTTAAATGTTTCCTCAGATCTTCCACCACACCAAGGTGTTTTATTAATTCAAGCTCTGCCTTTCTGGAAACCTGGCTCCTTGGGCTGGTTATTACCAATTCTATGCTTGAAAAAGGAGTATCAATACTGTTGCTTACAGTTTACTTTAACTATACTTACTTAAACTAAAAATTGTTATCTTTACATCTAAAATTTTTGTGATCCTAGTTGTATCATGTACAGCGAGGCTTTGGGGAGCTATTAGGGATGTCTTTAAATGTTATGGTTTTTTTACACAGTATTCACAGTTAATAACCATTGCTAGTATCTGGCTATCCATTGCAGTTATGCTGTGGTAACTCAAGCTGGATGTTTTTGTGTTCTGGTTCAGTCTGTTGAAGTATTAGCATTGCACTAATTACCCAGGGAAAGCTCACACCATTCATGTTAGTTTGGGTGTCTGGATGACTGACTGCTCAGTGTGACAGCAGTGTAGATAATGGAAGAGCACCATCTTAAAGCTCTGGGTTTCTTATGTGCCTTCAGTTCATCATAGTTCTCTCTTCACTTGCGTTAACAATACTTGGATATTATGATCTCTGAAGAATGAATTTTGTGTAGTGAGGAATTTATCCTGCCTAAGGTACCACCAGAAGATCTCTGTCTTGATTGCAGAAAAATTTTATGAGAAGATGATGATGTACAAATATGAAGAATAAAAGTAAAATAGGAGCTCTCAGCTCACATTTTATCACTTTTTGCAGAACAGCTTTTTTGCCTCTAATGCCATTGGATGCTCCAAATGATATATGGATTTCTTGATTCAATACAAAACTATTTTGGGGGGTTAAAACAAGAAACTGAAATCATTGTGAAGCATAAAAAATAGAAATATTATGGGCCAGATTGCTGTCATAGTTGTAAGGGATTCTAAACACATCATTCAGTGAAAATTCTGGCAGATTTCCTGAAGGCCATTCTTCTCCAAAGCTCACAGATACTAAACAGGAACAGAAAGTAATGTGAACTCATTTAACACTACCTTTCTGTGAATGCAGTGAGCACCACTGCCATAGCCCGCCTACTTTCTGAGTCCACTCAGTCTATCCTTACAAGAGCCTTATTTATCTTCCTATAGCTGCATTCATTCTATTTTACAGATTCACCTGCATCTCAGAAGACCCCTTGTATCCAGCTGTCCTTTGGGCTTGGAGGTAAGAGTGCGATTTCTAACTTTGTGTGGTGGAAATCTAACTTACATGGAGTTTTATTTAGTAAACACAGAGTATTTTTCCTGTTGAGTAACTCTATGTTAATAGACAGTGGCTTAACTTCTTTTCTGAGCACTGCGTTTCCAAACACCTCTGTGATTCAGGTAAGAAAGATTTTGTTGAATCTTCCTCTTTGTTGATTAAATTTCTGGACTTCACGTATCATACCTACGTGAAGGAAAGCTAAAAAAATCCAGACCACCTTCCATATTAACTGTGTACTACATTAAAATTGGAGAAGATAAAGGAATATGATGGTCTTATACATAGAAAAAGATTAAAGAATATACAGGAGTCTTGGAGAGAAATGAAACCATTGAAGGGGTCATGTTATTTTTAGCAGCATATGGATGAACAGTAAGGGAAAACGTGGGACGTTTCCTTTGCTAACATAATGTTTTGGAAAGGCCTAAGCAGGAATGAAGAGGAAATCCTTAAAACTGATGGAGTTGGCTGGCGGAAAGCTCAATTGCAATTTAGTTTGTCTTCTAAGAAAGTGGTACATGAGATTAGAAAGAAGTTTTCAAATACATTTATGAATGAGAAAACTTAAAATGTGAACAAGAGGAACATAAAAGTTGGCTTTCCCAGTTATGAAGCTTACAGCTGTGGGCTGGATGTGTGAGGTGAATGTTTAAGATCCCGTTAGGGTACATCTTAACTGTCAAGACAACTGCTGTCTCCTCCATGGCTGTGATTTTTAAGGCATCCAGCACTCAATGAAGTTGAATAGACTCATACTAGTTTTTAGGAAACACATTTAAAAATACTGTTTTGTATCTTACTTAGACCAATCCAAGTGCATTCCTCATCAGAAACAATAGTATCGTGGTATGGGTGATTGCAACCACTGTCAACATCATATTAATTAGATCTTTTTTTGGAGGGTTCACTTTCAGTGCATAGTTCAGTTCTAATTTGACTTTGCTGAAATTTTATGGGTTCAGAGCCCAATCCTGAAGGATGGCGGTTATGTTACTCTGACTGTCATAATATCCTGCCCATCCCCATTACTATGTACTTCTCACCATTGTATGCTTCTAGAAGATAGTTGTCAACTTTAGTTTGTAATTCTCAGCTTTTGATATCCCTTTGTTCATGAAGACATGAAAACTAACTCATTAATCTGAATCTGCTAACCTTTATGATTCAAGAGAATAGCTAGACTCTGTGGATGCTTTTGACTTGGGCCAAGGAGTATTTCTATTCCTGTTGGCCTCTTCTTCACACAAATAGAGACAGTGATGATCCTGATTCCCATCTCTGTTAATTTTATATTACCCAAGTTCTCTTGAGAATTTTCTCCATTATGAAAAGTCAACTAATTTCTGCTGTATATGAAAGAAGACATGAACATCAGAAAGAGAAGCATTTGAAGAGAAGCAAAGAACACCCTGCATTTCCTACACTAAGCCAGTTTTATTTTTAGCAAAACTTAATATGAACTTGTATTTTAAGGTCACCCAAAATTAGGTAGAGTAACAGATGCCACTGTCAGAGAGAGACAAAAGCATTTATTGCAGAACTTCTGTGTTTGTATCTGTGAACATGTTTTTGCTGTTGGATTCTTCACTGGGTTACAGTTGGGAGTTACTGTCTCAGTCGTCAAAAGTGGAAGAATGTTCCAATGACAAGCAATGAGTGGCTTAGCTGTGAACCCAGATGCTCAACAGGTTTGTAAGGTACAGAAGACTTTAAACCTAAACTTGGCAAATGCCACAAACTTCACTGGGAAAAAAAAAAAAGGTGTGAAGTGGGAGAATTAATGAATAAGGAGATGAAACAACAATATATATGGCTTGGAGATAATAAGTTTTTTTGTTTCTCTTTATATTATATTTCTCTTTATATTATATATATATATATTATGTTTTTATCAGATATATTTTCTATATGGGTTTGTAGTTTAAATGAAAGGGAGTGCCCATGTAAATCTTTGTATTATCAACTGCAGAAAAATTATTCCTCTGATCTTTTCAACATACCCCAACAAAACAGTAATTCTGCAGAATGCTGTGGACAAGGGGGAACAGAGTTGTTCTGGAGTAAAGAGGAGCAAAAAGGGAGAGGCTGGACATGGACATGGACAATTCCTTCTAACAATGAGGATTCATTTTGTTCTGTATTGTAGTATTGGACCCTGAGTCTGACCATTCTTTTGCCATCTAAAAATAAATGTTGAATACAGTTCTGTGTTTCCTGATCCTAAAAATGGATTCCTGCTCTTGCTTTACAAACAGTTCTAGGGGTCCAAAAGTCTGAATTATGTGCTTGATGCAAATTGAGGTGCTTCCACGATCAGGTTCTTGTTGCTGTTTATTTCATCCCTCACAAAATTAAGAACTTTGTGATTGGTGTCAGTAGAGGGTAAGAATATGAGCAGAAAGTGAGTATCACAGGATTAGAACTTAAACATCTTTCTGTTCAATGACTGACTTTACATTTTGAGGGCTTTAATTTGCAACTTCACTATTGTAAATAAGTTGGTTTATATAAAAGTTTTTCCTTTTTTTTTTCACCATTGTGCTTCTGATGAGCAGAACAGATACATGAAGTATAAATGTCTAGAATAAAAATGACTACTACAGATGCACTGACATGTTGCTGTGCTCAAGACCATTGTATATGTAGGCTATCCTTCTAAAAGGAAACCTTCACCAGCTGCATAAAAAAAAAAAAAAATCAACTGGTAGCCTCTAGCTGTTTTCAAAACTCAAAATTTGTGACAAAGGAGAATGGACAATGTCCACTAATACAAATTTGAAGTATGTATTGATGATATATAATTAAGTCATGATCTCTTATTAAACTACAAACTTTATAAAAGCATGACCTTAAGAATTCAAAACCTAAACTAAAGGAATTACAGAAGTATTTTTTATGTAACCATTATTTAAAGCTTCTACTCTGTAATTAAATTTTGTCTCCTTGACAAGGGAGAATGAACTGTTCCTGAAAAAGCTTCTCATATGGTTAGCAATATAATTAGAGAACTAGTTATGCAAATGTCACAAAAAAATGACCTTTAATGAAGCAATATAAAATGAAAAAGCTATTACACTTATGCAGCATGAAAAATAGCTAAAATTTGCATTATTGAAGTGGATCCTGGGCTTGCTACTATTCGGCTTCCCTATGTGGGGCTCCTTCTCAAATGTAACCAAGAAAGGATGAGATGAAATAGTCATGTGGTATAGTCGGTGTATGAAATAATGTAAAAGCTTGTGAAGGAATAATTTTACTTTGTGAAATAACTAACTGCAGTAGGATGACAGAATGTGTAATGTACAGGGTCTGTGAAGAAGTAACTTCCCTTCAAGGGTGACCGCAGTTGCAGAGCGCAACTTTGTCAGAACTGTCACCTACAGCCCTGGTAGCAAAAGCTGGATGTAATTATTTCAAACCATTAGCTGGCTGGGGCTTCTAATCTAGAAACAGGGGGCACAAAAACAGCTGCCATTGGATATGATCTGGTGAATGGAGAAGAGAAGGCTTCAGGGAGACCTTATAGTGGCCTTTCAATATCTGAAGGGAGCCTACAGGAGAGCCAGAGAGGGACTCTTTGTCAGGAAGTGTAGTGACAGGACAAGGGGCAATGGTTTTAAATTGGAAGAGGGGAGATATTAGGAAGAAATTCTTTACAGTGAGGGTGGTGAGGCACTGGAACAGGTTGCCCAGGGAAGCTGTGGATGCCCCATCCCTGGAGGTGTTCAAGGCCAGGCTGGATGGGGCTTTGAGCAACCTGCTGTAGTGGGATGTGTCCCTGCCCATGGCAGGGGGGTAGGAAGTAGGTGATCTTTAAGGTCCCTTCCAACCCAAACCATTCTATGTATCTCACAGGACTCTCTTTCACAGATTGTAGTGTAGATACATGTTGGCCAACATATCTATTAATGTATCATCTGTACTTTGGGCTAGCTGCTTATTAATAAAATCAAGTGGACAATACCAGTTGGAATATTTTGTTCTTATGGTCTTAGAAGTACTTTTCATAAATCAAAAAACAAGATTATTATTTTTTTTTAATAGTATTCACAGATGGTGCCAAAAATCTTGTTTGGAAAGATATGCAGTATAGTGACTCTTAACTTTTTTGTTCCTTGTCTCAGTTTTTCCATTTTCAAATTTAGCACATGTCTAAACAATCACTTCAGAACAGGTTGATTTCATTTTAATGTTTGAGTCTGTGTGGATATATTTAAAAAAACCAAATTACTAAACACACAATGTTTTGTGTCCTCTGCTATCTCTTCTTAGTATTTATTTCCAGACTGTGGTTATTAGGAAAAGGATGGATTGCTTTGTAAGACTGTAGAGTATTTGCTACGATTGGTGTTTAAGAACAGGTTAAACAGATACCTGCCAGGAAAGATCAATACAGTCACTACTGCCCTTAGGCTATGTTAGTGAATTTCTAACAATGTCTTTGTTTTTCATAATTAATTTCCAACACTTAATTTTTAACATAGACGGATCTCTTTCTTCTCATTGTGCATATGCTAGGATATTTTTGTTGCTGCTGGTTTTTTATTTTTAATTCGTGGTTTCACTGACCCAAGATGGCACTGTGGTCAGGGCTGTCTTCTTATGTAGAAAGGTACCAAAACTGAACATAACTTTTGCAAACAGAAAACTGTAGTCTTAGACAGGATTTCCTTTTGTCCTCCCTGTGAGCTTGCCAAATTGCAGCCTAGATACCATGTTAAACCTGAAGACTTTTATCCTTTTTGCTTAAGCACCCTTGCCCATCACAAGATTGTTTAATCTCATGGCATTGCCTTAGTATGCGATTTGAGGCACCAGTGCTGAACAGTTCTTGAGGTGTGATACAGATTGAGGGGTGATAGTCACAGTCTGAATTAGTAAAAATAGCGGCTGCCTACTTCAGGAGTATTTTTCTCAGTTTTAATTTTGAATTTCAAATCACTGGCAAAAGAATAAAAGATCGGTTAATCTTAGGTGGGGAGAACTCAGTGTGTCCTGGGTGATTTTGCCACAGAAACTGAGCACTTGGCAGTTTGCAGGACTGTTACCGTCTTTTCATGTGTGTGAAGACAGCATCAGGACTAGTGTGGCTGGTACCATCATAGTAATGAATAATAATAATCTCTTGCTTCATATATAGGATAAGAAACAGGTTATTCTGACTGAAACTAGCAATACATTAAAACTGTTCTCTGTAATTGAAGACTGAAGCAGTGAGTGGTAACGAAGATGCTTAATACATTTATTTTTTAAATATTCCATTGAGAATTCAGAGCACATGTCTGTGCTTGCACAGCAGATGATGTGTGGATTATGTCGACTAGCTCTGTTAGACAGATTGAATAAGTGTGGCCATTTTATTGTGCTCCAGCTACTCACAGGCTAATCAGCCTCTGCCATGAGGAAGTAACTTAGCTACAGTGAACCTTACCTTCAGTGTGATAGCTGTTAATAGCTCTTCTAAAATAGTAATAATTAACAAAATTTCAGTGTGTGTCTAATGATAGCTAGTGGACACCAACTGCACACATTAAGGCCATGTATTGTAAATACATTATTAGATTTGTTTATTGGATCAGCCATCAAGGTTTCTGCTCTCCTTTAAATGAGCAGAGAAATTATGGTTAGCATCTGAAACCAAGCCAATTCAAGTGTACTTCTGTTGGCTTCAGTGAGTTTGGACAATGCTTAGAAAAGTATATTTTATCTATGCATACTGTGTTAAATATCTTTGCAAGATAACCTTTACAACTTTCATTAGCAGTTTCAGTCACATTCAGTTCACAGCATCGTATTGCAGCAAATTTTCTCAAAAATGGGTGCGTGGTGGTGGGGAAAATCCAGTTTGGGAACATACATATGTACCTTAGTATTCCTAATACTGTAATTTCCTGACTTATGTATTGTTTTACTAGACAGAGCAAGCTAAGAATTTTGTTGTTCTGTGAAGAGTGATTTAAAAACAAGTCTAAGTCTATTGATTTCCTTAAATGATTTTATACTGTGTTTTAATGTGTTTCCAAGGGTTTACATTTTTCTTTTGGTCAATACTGCTATCCCACAGTTTTTAATTTAGAGATACAATCAATCATGGTCAAAACCATTTAAAATATGTAGAATTTCAAGCATTCAAATTTGAAATGGAAATTGCTGGTGAAACTTGCACTGTAAACAGAAACACCAAGTACTCCCAAGCAGCATAACTGGATTGCTGTAAATAGGTTCTCAACAAGTAGCTATCTGATGGTTTAAAACACTGCATTCCTGTTACTGCTAATATGCCTTCAAACCATTCAGTTTAAGTTCAACATAATCCAAGATCTTATCAGCTTTATCTTTAGGGGATTGACTTTAAATGTAGTGCCAATAATTGATTTTAATAGACATGAAAAATAGATACACTAGGTTTGATTTTAAATAATAATTTTAATTCAAAATTCAAACTAAACAGCATTGTTGACTATGCTGTATATATTGTAAGTTTGCCAGTATTGTCTGGCTTTCTTAAAGGCCATGATGTGAACATGTGAGAGTCTTATGTTTTCAGAAATGGTAGAAAAGTATTCCAAACTCCCTATCTAAAGAGCAGTGTAAATAGCATAACCCTACTCTAGATGTTGTTATTGCTTCCAGGGGAAAAAGAAGTCTGTGTCAATGTGATGTGGAAAGTCTTGTTATGATTTAGTTCAAATATCTGCTTATTCTTCAACTCTTTGATACACCACCACTCAAATAAAGCAGTAGTTATTTTTAAATCTTGTGATGCGGAATCAGACCAATCAATGTGATTTTTTTTTTTTGCCTGACTTCTGATTTTTACATGCTTGGCTTTGACAATACTGTAAACATAAAATCTAGTATTTAGAAAAGATTATTTTCTGCTTTTAAAAAAAAACAGTGGTTTGCTTCCCTAGTTTTCCTCCCATTCTTGTGTAGACTTCATGTCTTCAGGTTGGGCAAGCTGAAATGCTTTACGATTTTGAGCTGAATAAGTGGATAATAAGGCATTTCACAAGAGTCTTCTGTCATGTGATAGCCAGTTTCATGTCTAATACCAGTATTATACTTGGACTTTAATAAGCATGAGACTAGGAAAGAAATTAATTCTGTTGGCCACATGAAAAGAAAGACTACAATAGGTCTATTGAGCCATTTTAGTGCTTTGGAGCAGGAACTTTCCATTAGTCTAGGGAATTACTGTAGTAATTACTACAGCATAGAAAAACATCCATGTTTGATGTAGGATTCTGCAAAGCCTCTTAAATTCATCTATACCGCATGGCGCTGTGCAGTGCTTGCTAAAGTGACACTGAGTGAGCAGGAATGGGTACCTGTGTTTTCGCCATTACTGGCCTGCTGCTGCATGCAGTGTAGTCTAAAGAACAGGTCTGAGTTTCCTGTGCACATTTTCAGTAGTTCGTGTTGATTTGTACTGCAGAAGTAAATGTATTTTTCCTCTAGCTTTCTGCCAAATTGCACTTATGTGCTAATCTCTAGCATCACAACAGAGTTTCAATTGTCTGTCTTACCCAGGGGTCGTGCTGATGTAATTTTTTATCCTTACAGAGAGGAGTGGTCTGTGGGCAGAGTACCACAAGTCAGAATTAAACCTTGAGAATTTGCAAGTTGATCTAATGCCCCATTCTGGCACAGATTTTCTGTGAAACGTAAAGTAAGTCACTTACTTTGTCTGTGCTTTACTGGTCTTTATGTGTCTAGCTATCTATAAAGTGAGATGGTTTAGCGCACAAGTGTCTTGCAAGATTTTAGGACAGCACATGTTGAAATTTCCCCAGGGAGCCCTCAGATGTTTCATCTTCTGTCCTTGCAGTGACTGATGCTTTTGAGAACTCTAAGCCACAGCTGCTTGGCTACCTCTAAGTTGTATAAACACTGCAGTTTCAATCTGCTGGTTGGCTTCAATCCGCTGAAGGCTAAAATTACATTTTCTTATATAAAAATACGGTAGTTGTATTTGATCTGCCAAGAAATGGAAGGAAACGATTTCTTTTACTCCCCACCTTCCAAGATAACATTAATAATTGCAGTCAGTAACAAATACACCTTTGCTTCAGTTCTGTTTGCTTTGATTCAGTGCATTTGTCAAAAACCACCCTACCTATAAGTGCATGAGTTGTCCCATTCAGATTCTTGTTTTTAAAGTCAGACAGTTTCTCCCTTGCTTTTCTAAATCAAGGCTATAAGCATTATAATCACGTGTTTCACAGGAGACACTGCCCACAGAACGTGTGAGCAGTTCAGTCTCTCCTTAAGCACAGAGCAGACTTAGCAAGTGGCATCAGAGTTGGTGTAGCCAGCATTCAGTGGTTCAACATCACTTCTGATGACAAATGTGAGTTGGTTTTCTGTGTGTTTTGGTGGATTTTGTACCTGACAAAACAAAATATCATGCTGACTTTGGATGTTAAGAACAGACACAAGGACATGGAACAGATCCCCGAATCTGATGGTGGTAATTTTCTCCTGTTACTTGCCTAAGCTTTTGTTTGCCAACTCTTTGAGGGTGGGCTTTTACTTTGATGTTTTATTGTCTTTCAAATCACTAGTTTTACTTCTACCACCAGTAATTTTTGGAGTGCTTTGGAGGGAGGGGGAAAGGAGAAAAAAAGAGATGTAGTAATTATGAATGTATTTGGTTAGATTATAAAGTCTCAAAGCTCATTAAAAATGAGAAACCATGGCAACCTCAACAATACATCCCACACATATTATACCTACCTAACAATGTGCAAAGTACATTTAGAAAAGAGAAATTAAGCATAAAGGGGAGAAAAAACATTCACTTTTTATATTGCTATTTTTAATTCTCAGATCCTGAATATCGACATACTTGTGCTGGCAGCACTTCTAACTTTTACATTTCAAAAATCAGCAACTGATTATCAGGCTGAGTATGGGATCTCTTCTCAGTATTGTTCTTCATTCTCCTGAGATTTCCTATGTTGTATTTTTAGTAAAGGACGGGTTTAATACGAGGTTGGTAGCCAGGGAAAGAAAATGTGAACATTGCAGTTTTGTTGGACCTATCCTCTCCTAAGAGATGTTTGTAGTTTTGGGCAGTTCTGCCTTTCCTTGAGTCTTAAGATCACCAAAAAATGTGCAGAAATTTCTCTTTCTCTCTACGGTAGTGTATACCCTATATGTAGTATAAATCTAACAGTGGTACTAGACAGCTAGTTGAAACATTCTTGATCCTTGGAGCAGGGTCTTGCAGGAACCCTGCAGAGTTACTAGATCCGTTTGCACATGAATGGTTGAAGAATGAAGAAGAGTTTTGAGTTGTAGTTTGTGACCAGGCTTTTGAAGTTCAAAAGCAGGGTGTCTGAGGAAAGACATCCCCCTGTTCTAAAGCCATCTTTCCTCCCACCCCATCTGTGGAGTTCTAGGAAGAGTCATTAGGTGGAATTGAGGACAGCAGCTCTGGACTTCCTTCTGGTTAGGGAAGGAACCAAGCAGAGCATGGTGATCAGTTAGTAAATGTTACCATTTGTGATTTACAGAGCGATCTAAATTTTCTAATGATAGATAGATAGATAGATAGATAGATAGATAGATAGATAGATAGATAGATAGATAGATAGATGTGGTCCACAGTGAATTTAGATCTGCAGAAAATAGGTTTGCTTTTTATTGACTACTGGTCACAACCTTGTAGAAGCAATTCACAGCTGTCCAGGATACAGGACTGTAAACTGAAAAGCACCACTAAAATATCAACATTGCCTTGTCTTAAAGGTGAAATTGCAGCTCTGTTAAGATCGGTTAAAGGATCTGGCTTTCACACTGGGTCTTCTATTTAACTATGCCTATGTTCTGTTTTAAAATACAGAACAATCACAATTGAAGCTTAATTAAAACTGTTATACCAGAGGATAAACACAAGGCGGATGTAGCTTTCTCTTAAAATACCTTGATATCACAAGGATTAATCATGCTGCTCTTGTTCAACATGAGACTTTGCATTGTAAGAAAATAAAAATCTGTTCTAGAGGCTAAAGCAGTAATTGATAAAAGTGTGAATGTGCAAAAGTGGATTCTAGAGGCAGCAGCAGGTGGTGCGGTCTAACTGCTGTGCCCAGACCTTCCAGACCAATGCTTGTATAAAGAGAATGAACTAGCTGGCCATTCCCTTTCTAATTTTGGTGGAGTTACTGTGATTAGTCAGACCTGAGAATCTGGCCTTGAATACCTGCAATATCTGTATAGAATATTTTCTCAATTATGTCTGAATAGCTATGCCACCAGACAGATCCTGAGTGAGAAGTTTATGTTCAGTGTCAAATGGCTGTGATTCAGGATAGGGTTGTGTGACTACTGGTGTTTGACTTCACAGAGAAGACTTTGAGTAGTGTGTACTGGAAGGCAATCCCTCTGCTGTAATTCTGATTTTTCTTACCCTGATAAAGGTAAGGATTTTAATTTTAAAAGGCTGTAATAAAGGAAAGGAAAGATGAGTTGATTCTTTTTGCTGCCTGAGATTTTGTATTTTGTGAACTGTAGGATAGCAGTGCCCCTTTGTCATCTTTGGAGCAAGGATTTTGCAACTAACAGGAAAATGTTCTTTGTGTCACTGATTTTAGTTACCAGTATTCCACTGTTCTAGAAACAAGTAAAATTTCCTCTGGCTTTTCTGGAAAGGGATTTTTTAAAAGTGAAATCTTTTTTTCTAGTGGCCATGCCATTATGCATACAACCACTGTAATTGGTGATGTAGAATTGTGTTTCTTTTCCTGTGCCACCTATATGTGCCAATCAAGAGACGGGGATTCCTCAGTTCTGCAATAAATTTCTGTATGGATTTTATTACTAACTTGTTAACTTGTTTGTTTTTAATATGCTTGTGGTTAATTGTATGAAATGTTACCTGTGAATCTCACAGTTTGTTTGGCTGTACTATGAAGAAATAAAGTCACAAAGACTGCAATGACCTTTTAGGAAAGTAAATGAAGCTAATGCTCTTGATGAATTATTTTCTTTTTTTTTTTTTTTTAAGGAGCACTTTAAAGGTACAGCCAAAAACAAGCTGATAAATGTGTGATTTCATGTAATAGGCATTTCAGTGGTACTTACTGGTACAATTGAAACATGTTAAAATTTGCGTGAAACAGAATATAAATTTCAAGATAACAGTGGTAGATAAGTATTGGTAATAGATGTTAACACAAAAGCCAAGGGGCTGTGACCTCCATCAGGCCTTCCTGATAGAGGTTTTAAATTTTCTGTGTTTGTGTTGATCCAGGATGTTTTGGTAAAAACTTGTAATAATGACCCTGACATCACACTTGAACTGTATTGGCCTGCTCAGGAAATGCTTCCTGTATTACAACTCTTCAAAAGGCACACTTTCCGTAAGGGTAATTCATTCCAAGTTTATCTGTTTTCTATAAAAGCATCTGAATTAATATTTTTTGGTTTAGTAAGACAGAAGATGAATAAATCCTAGAAACTGAATAATCAAAAAATTAGTGGTTGACTGACCCTTCTGATATCCCATACCATTCTGTCTAAAGGTCATAAGTGGAAGGGCAAAGGAATAATTTTAATTTGTCATATATTTCCATTAAAGGTAATAGATTAATGCAATTCTGTGGCCTCAACAGCAGCTTTGCTTTGGCATAAACTTCATTGCTATCTAGCTTTTTGTTTGTCATGTCACAGTTTTACCAAGTTCTTGCAGTCCTAATCCCATTGACTATTGTTTATGGATATGATGCAAAGAGATAATAATAGGTTGCACTGCTGTGACACAGAACCAGACTTGACTTGTGTGTCATTTTCTGAACCAGCTTGCAGCTGGTATTGTTAGACTCTCACTGGAAGAACAAAAATAGAAGGTATGCTAGGGGGGATTTTTTTTAATGAGGAGACTAACACATGCCTTCAGTTATCCAGCTGTAAAGACTGGAATATACTCTCTAGTCCTTGATTAGTGATCCCTGCACAATCTTAAAACAATGTAAGCCCTTTGATTTGAATGCCCAATATAGAAAGTTTGCTATTGGCACTGACCAATCAATTTCAATTTGTTGTTGAGGTACATAGGAGATGAACAGAAGCTCCAAAGATTGCCATTTGATTGATGATGTAGCTGTTTCTTACTTAAATCAGCAATTCTGCAGATTTTTTTTTTTGGTTTGAACTAATTGAAATAACTTTAAGAGTCACAGCTTTTGTTAAAGTGTGACGGGGTACAACCTCAGAATTAGCTGCCAGGCAAGAGCGCAACCTTTGTTAAGAAAAGTGCAGGTGATCTCTGTGTTAATCTGGAAGGATGCTGCAGTATGTAACAAAAGCTCTAAGAGAAGAACCTTGTCACCTTGTCAACCAGAATGCAAATGAACTGGTTGACAGAAAGGCATCTTCTCTGGCAGGGAGCTGGGTTCTGATGGGAGTGTGTGAATGCATGGTTGGCAGAGCTTTCTGAATGGCAACCTTTATAAGGTGTTTTACTTTGCTTGTCTATTAAAGGGGAGAACAGTTATGGTAGAAAACATATATGAAGATGAAATATGAAGATGCTGTAACATGTTGTCCGTTAAAGCTTTTCTTATTTTTTGTCTTTTTGAGAAAATATTTGGAGGAAAAAAAAAAAAAAACAGGACGAAAATTAGGATGGATCATAGCAGAGAAGGACAAGATTTTCATCACATTTCACAGAATTCTGTACAGAGCTTCGGCTTTACGTACAACACCAGAATCTGGCTCATGTTTGATGATAAAGGCAGTCATTCTTTGGCTCTGAAATCTTGCACCATCTTGCGTTTTTATGGTTTTGATGTAGAGCAAAGGAAAATCTAGTGGTTTTTAAATGGGTTTTTACATTTTAGCTGTTCTCACCGAAGTCTGATCCAAGGTCACACACCTGCACCAAATCAGAGCAGAACTTGAAAACAGCTAAGCCCCTGCCTAGGAGGGAAAGGGGATTCAGGAAACGATACAGAGAAAGATGATACAGGCTGATGAGGAGAACTAGGGCTTATTGGCTTATTTCAGTCTCACAGTTTTAACTCCTATGAATCAGAAAAGTGAGATTTTGCTCCTTACCTTGTGGTATGATTGATGCCTATTGTTTTGCTGGGTATTGCTGCAGTGACCCAGCCATAGCAATGACAGCAGCAGAGGCAGTCACAGCAACAGCTGTAGAAATCCGAACTTACTCCCCTGCAGTGGTGTTTCATTTGTAATCAAATCCTGCAGGACTGCCAAGTTATACTGATAGCAGCAGCATTGGGTCTCTTGAGTAAAATACATGGTTGGGCATGTTCAGGTGTTAGGTGGAGTGGGAAAGAGTAGTGAAAAAAACACGCAGACTCTTATTGTTGAGGAGGCACATCTCAGCTTTGATAATAAAAGCATATTTGCTGTTGTCAGGCCACTTAAACCACAATTACGGGCATGTGATGAAAATTCCCCCTTTCTGATAATTTCTGATATAAAGGGCGTCTTACATTATGAAAACTCACTTTACAAGATTTTTCCCAAGCAGAGCAACAGTACTACTTGTCTTTATTATTTTTTAAAAAGAAAGAACAGGACTTTTTCTTTCAACAAATTCTGTTTTTTCAGCAGTATTTGCTTGGATCAGAGCAGCATTGGGACACTGGCAGATTGTGCTTAAGGACCTGGGTCTGGTGCAGCAGCCACACCACTTCAGGCTTCCTCCAGAGGTCTGCTTGTGTCAGGAAGATTAGGGCTGGGCTTCTGGCCTCACTGTCACTGGCATTTTTGTATCCATTCTCAGGACTGTCTTGGACTGGTGTAAACTTGGATAGCCTAAAATTTTAGTACGTATAGTGAATTCTTGAGGAAAAAAAAGGAAAGTGCTTGATGCATGCTGGCTTTGGCATTCACATGAGTTTTTTGTTGCTTGGCTTCTTTCCGATCTTCTCCCTCTGCTGCACATCAGTGTAGCTCTCTTCACATGGCACTGCATCATGTTCCTCCCCCATTCCACTCCCACTCCAAGATGAGCAAGTAGATTTAGTGACAGCAAGGAAGTCTTGGAAGAATAACCTATTTCTGTTTTGACTCAAGAAATAATGTGTGTATGGAGGAAGAAAACGTATTGCAATGTATGTTCAGGTAAAATAGCAATGTGCGTAGCAGCTAATCATGTTAAGGCACATATACGTGTTGTGTTTCGTTGTTGTAAGCTTTCTGCAGACTAAAGCAGATTTTGCAGAGAGAAGAAGGGAGGTTGCAGAATAGCCGAAGGCCTGCTTACATCGGGATTGTCATCTCCTCATGGAGGAAGACACAGTACTTTGAGAAGTTCCATATTAACTACTACAAAGTGAAACGATCAATGTGGTGATGTTGTGGGAGTAAAGACATCTGGCAGGGTCTTCACAACCAGCCCTGGAATAAATTGTGGTGTAGGGAGAATGAAACTGAGTATGTGGGAGAGAGTGAGGTCAGAAAGCTGTGACTGTCTGTAGTGCAGTAACAGGTGGTTACGGTTCCTCATCCAGGCCCTGCACTGCATGGAGATCCAGAATAGATATAACCAGCTGAAACGTTCTAGTTTCCTCCTTTTGCTCACTCATCTTCAGTGTCCAGACAGGACACAATAGCTTAGAAGTGGGGGAGGTCCCCAAGAATCAATAAATTCTGCAGAAGGAAAGATGGTGTGTCCCCCTCATAGGCACGTGAGATCATTTGCACTGCAGGAATGGAAAACAGGTGGGGTTTTACAGCTTCCAGATAATCTTTGTAGATGTGCATGCTTTTTTGTGGATAAGTATAGGAATGTTCATATATATGTACAGCAAGTGCAAAACCTATATTTAACCAGTAATGGTTAGATGACTCCTGAAATTTCATAGTAAGAAAGAAAAGAGTTCCTAGTGACTAGAGAAATCTTTTAGGCATCAATGTATTAGACAGAAATCTGTGTGGGAGTACCGAGCTTGTCGTTTGTACAGTACATGCCGTACAATACTGAAATAGCACGTTTATCACCCTAGAGACTGCCTGTGGACACTGAGAGTTTCTGTGCTCTCTTTGCAGGAAAAAATAATAATTTTTTTTTTCAGCAGAAATTTTATATTGAGGTGTTATAGCAATTTTGAGCTTAAGGAACCTTTAGGTTAGCATAGCTACAGGCTCTGAAAGGGTGTAAAAAGGGTTTAGAGAGAGCTTATGGGTAACTGCTTTTCCAAATAGTCAAGAATCCCAAGACCAAGGTTAATTAATTTTATTTATCTAATGTATGCATGCTGTGCTCATGGCAACAGTTAGTTTCATGTGAAATTTAGGGGTACTTTTAAGAGGCTGTTTAGCTGCAGGGAACTAAGTATTAATGATCTTTTTCCTTCTTTCCTCTTCTCTCTCCCTCCCCCCCCAC
>NW_015090872.1:2950262-3046141 GCF_001431845.1 Calidris pugnax | reverse complement strand
CCCCCCCATTTCAGTCCTTTAAAGTACATGGCTTTTGAATGGAAAGGCACTGTATAAAAAAAACATAAAGGGTGTTAAAATGGATAGAAACTGAAGAGATTTTATCTCTGCATGAATTCGTAAAATCTGATGATTATTACTTTCTTAATGGCTTCTTTTCAGCAAAAGTCACTATCACACTGTGGCTTTTCAAGAAGGATAAATTCTGCTTGTTTTACTGCCAGCTTCTTATGAAATGGCATGTTCTGCTCATTTTCTGAGTGAGTAATACTTTAATTATAAGGGTGGGTTGTAACTGCATAACAACAAGGAAAAGGGGATTGTGTATTTGGGACAGTAATACTAGAGAATTAGGGAGCTGCTATTCTGGTGTGTCTGTAGTCCATTTTGACCAGTACTTGGACTGGTTTGAAAGACAATGGCTTAGAGTAGTGACCAATGCTTCTGCAGAAAAGAAAAAAAATATCAAGTTGGCCAACAGCAGATAACATGTTTGGTACATAGGTTGTATACCTGAAAGTTAGAGGCTGGATTGCTCTGAAGTATGTTGTTCATTGACTGTTCTAACTTTTTGCTTGTGTAAGCCATTATAATTCTGGTTAGTTTATTATTTAACTATAGAACCAATCTTGCTTTTTACATTTGAAAAATTCCTCAGCTCAGTGGCATTGTATAGTGAGAAATGCCACAGACTGATTGTACCTGATACAGGGAAGTCTTTCCATTCATCATCTTTCAGTGTGCAACCTTTCAATGTTGCCTACGACCCACTTGCTTCCCTTTTGCAAGAGCTATCACTGGTTTTTTAGCTGCAATTTTTTTTCTCTGGCCTTAACTATACTCTATATTCTGAACTGTGATTTAAGCTGAAGCAATTATTTTAGCTAGTATTTCAGATGGTGAGTTGTTGATTTATATAATAGAACTGTAATATTTCCTTTTTTACTTTCCATCCTATTACTTTTGCGTTTTTCTTGGTTTTATAATCACTGTTTTTACTTCCTATAGCAACATCAAGCTCCTTGGTGGAGGAGGAGTAAACTCCCGCAGAGTCCTGGATAGATTCCCTGGCTGTTGAAGCCTACCAGTAGGCTTGAAAGATTTAATTTACCATCACAACTTTGCCTTAGAATTTTTGAGGGGCCTTGGAGAGCATTTGGCTCAAATATGTAAGCTTAAAATTAGACAGTTTTAATTATCTAGCCTGGTAAGTGGCTTCTGTTCAGTTCTAATTCAGGGATCAACCAGATCAGCACAGTGGGAAAGGTTGATTATTAATTTCTCTGCAGTTGCATGCTACTGGGTGTCACAAGTAGGTTAGCAGAAGAGAAACAGATAAATAATTACATAATTGTGTGTGGATAATTGCAGGAGTTCATGTTTTATTAGTAACCTGCATTCAGGATTTTCTTATGTGCATAATTACAGCAAAACACAATAGTATCTTAGTTCTCTGTTTACTGACCTGTATGATGTCTGGCCTATTAAGTTGGTTAGGAGCCCTTTCCTCACCTCTCAGCGTATAGTTAATATATAGAAAGCTGTAGCATGTTTTAGTCTCTTAAGTCTTTTTATTCACTAAATATGCTGCAGTATGTTTGTACACTGTAGCTGTTGGAATAAATAATTTAGGTGTGGTTGTCAAAATTAGTTAATACATTAATTTTGACACGTTATTCTTACTGCTTTAAATTATGCTTATTCATTTTATGATTAAGTCAAAAATTTCGGCCATTCCTAATTGCATCGTGTGTGTGAATTGTTGTTTCAAAAGAAAATTTCTATATATCCAAATGTGCAATTTTTCTTCCAATACCACAGAATAGATGAGACTTCTTGGTGGTGATGGAACATTTGGTTGATGGACTGTCTAGATATTGCATAAAGCAAGTGATGGTTTCAATCAGTATTACATGCTTAGAAGGCATCAGAAATAAAAAGAATATAAACTTTAAGTAAAAACACCTTTCACAGTGGTGCAATCTTGAAATAAGCCCGATTCTTCCTCTAAAAATCTTGCTGTGAGAAGTTGTGCAGGATGTTGAAGGTGTGCTTCTCGGTACCAGTTAGGATATCAGGTGTTTCAGTTAAATTGGTGTTGGACTCAGGGAAGGGGGAATTAGATTGGAACCGACTTCTGAGTGTTGTTAGCATCTTAATATTATTTATTTAAAGAAATACTAACATATAGCTAGGAGGGCCTTTTATCATTCCTAACAATGACACTTAGCTTTTATGGTTTTATTATTACTTTATGTGAATGAGTGAGCCTTTCTGAGAGTTACACATATGTAATCATCTCTAAGTTGAAATGGAATTCCTTTGAATTCCAGATCAATTTATTATTATTTGACTTGACAAATTAAATGCATTGTTTTGAATTAATCACATTTGGCTGTGCTAATCGAACAAAACTGAATCTATTTACATAAGTAATTTAGAACTATAGTATTTTTTTGATAAAAGTCTGCCTACGTTCTGTATTAATTACATCAGTGCTTGCTTTTATTAGAATAAGAGAAATAATTGTTTTCTAACAGAACAGATTTGCCTTGCAAGTGAGATTTTAGTGGGTTTATTGATCATGACTTACCGTATTAGGAAACATATGGACTTGATTTTTTGTATCTGATATACTGATCTTCATATTTTATGAAAAAAGTTTGAGATGCATTTCTGGATGGACTCTGCCTTGCAGCCATGCAGTTGTTCCAGTGCAGCAGAGGTAGGGAAATAGAAGGGCAGCTCTGGCTGTATGTACATCTCTGTATGACCATCTCAGCAGGTGATACAGCAGATGAGATTTACATCTGCACTGCTGATGGTGGGAGAGCTAGTTCCTAACTCATACAGAGGTAACAAGAGGTAACAGACTCATTTCCCACTCCTATGTACAGACCAAGGTTTAAAGGTAAGTTAGAATGCAGAAATGCTGGTTAATTCTATAGAGAGGAGACATTTAGATACTACTTCTATTTAAAATGTTAGCATGTTTATCTCTTGAGAGAATAAGGAGGAAGAGTTAAGCCTTTTTTTGGCCCCAAAGCTGCCTTGTTGGGAGCCCAAAGGTAATGTTGTTTGCTCTGCTACTTACTGAGAAAAAGACAGAAATTCAACAGCTGTGAGCAACCCCACAGCTCAGTCTGTCACTGTCCTCTGTCTGTGCTTCTCTCTGAGCACCTGGGAATTATGTCAGTGGGAATGCTTTTTTTTTTATTTTCTCCCTGAAGCAAGATCCTTCCCCCCACAATCTTCATTCTCCTTGGGTTTCAGTAGCAGTTAGAGTCTCTCTAAAATCATCCCTTTAGGCCTAGAGGCAAACTGTTTAAGGCATGCTTTTTTTATTTCTTCTAGATATATGGAACTTTACTGACACAGAATTATTATTATGGCACATAATTATGATTGGATGTCTTCATTATATAATTGCATGATATATAATGAGTAGCAAAAGCTAATTTCCTCTGCTCTTTGAATACTGAACTTCTGAGATTAATTAAGCTGATACTGAAAATGCTTTTAATTATATATGCTGCATAAACATCACTATTAAGATCAGATGAGAATATTATTGGCTGAACAGTTTCAGAATTTTTTCAAATACCCACTTTATGTTTTATATGACTGTCTAAAGAAACGTGGAAGATTTTTTTGGGGAAGAAACCTCCCCAGACAATGGATGAAATAATGAAGGAGTATCTGAATATTTGCCAAAACAGACCAGCTAGTTTTGGCTAATTGCAGAGTATAAAAGAAAGCCACTGTAAAATTAAGAACATTTTATTTTAGTAAATAAATGCTTCCACATGTCTAATCCCTAATCTAATGTCGCTCTGTAGGTAGGAAATTAATGAAATATGTTTCCATCCTTCCTTCTGAAGCTACGGTCACCCCAAAATCATACTAATAGTAATGCCAGAAATGGTACAATCAATAGAACATCATCAGTTCCCATGAGTATTCTTCGTGATCTCCCTGTGCAATACTTCATATGCATCAGTACATAATCCTGATCCAGTGTCAGGCAGAGTCACTGTCTGTTTGTTTTATTTCCATAGGAGAGACTCACTAATGTAAGCAGGCACAGTGCCCGCTTAGAGAAACTGCTGATTGTCAGCATGAAGACAGCTATCAGCCGGTCTGAAATAATGACAGTTGGCTTGTGGGCACACTCATCACCTGTGTTGTCCATGAATCTGTTTAAAGAAGCATTTACTGAGGCTGGCTAAGTAATAGAAATTTATGTACTTTATCCATAATTGGATGCATTTCATATACTTACTAAACTGGTGGAATCCCTTTGTGAAGAGAATTATAACTAGGTTTTGGTGATTGAGTGTCTGTTGAAATAATTCAGATGGAAGAAGGAATCTGAATTTTAATAACACTGAATTAAGCGATGTACTAACATAATGGAGTAGAGATCTTGCCGTGTTTGACTTTCTTTTAAAAGATATATTATCAAGTCTGAAAAAAACTAACAACATGCAGGAGTAATGTAAATGAGGCAAAAACAAATTAGTTAGATTTGTGGATTATTCAGTGTTTGTGGAGTAACTAATGCACAGCAACAGCTGCAGTTTCTACCTGTTATGAGCCATGCAGTTTAACCATGGGGCGGCTCACTGTTATCATGATTCCATTAGTACTTTTGCACACATACAGCTTAAGTGTATTAAGTCTTTTTTTGAGGCAGTTAACCCATGGAATATATGAAGTGAATTGTTGTGTTTGATGTGATTTGGTAGCAGTAACGTAATGACACTCACAGCAGCCTACTTTCTTGCTCTTCTTTAGCGTGCCCATTGTGTGCTCCAGTTGGCTAGTTCCTCTAACTGTCCTTCTTTTGATGGCTTTTCTCAGGAGTCAGTCCTGCTTTTGCTTCTGTGTTTTCAGAGACTTCCTTTGGGTTCTACTTTTCAATTTAATCTCATGATGAAATGAGAGCATGTGTCTGTAAGTCATACAAGGACATACTTTTGAATCATTATCTATCATCTCCATCACACCAGTTTACACTTATTACTCATCTTGAAATTAAATATGACAAAAACAAGTTGTAGTCTAGAACCCGGCCAAACTGTCAGTTATACGTTCTTGAAGAAAAGACAGTCCAGTCCATTAAACTCTTAAGATCATCCACGTGTGCACACACACAAATAGAGTTTCTAGGTTTTAATGTGATGGGAAAATCTCTCAAGGTGTAAAGGTGACACCTGATTCCTCCATCTTCAGTTAGCAGGGAAACAGTGGAAGGGAAGACCACTTATTTTCATGCTGAGGCCCAGGCACATAGTGTCCCCTGTTATGCAAAAAGCCAGAAAGCGTCAGGTGTTCCTTTTTTTCAGGACCTGTCCATGTTTGTGAAGACTGAGGAACGAGCTGAGGCAGACATGCTCTCGAGATAAGCATCCAGCCACAAAATCTGTGCTGAATACTGGCTGAATAATGAATTACCTTAAGTCACGTTTGGATGAAGTATGCTCAGTTAAGAAGTTTAAAGTGCTTCTAGTAATAACAGATAATTGGAAAGATAATCCTCAGCGTTTATGAATGGTTCAGAATGCAAATTGAAGGTCAGCTTTGAACAGTCGAATCATTACTGTTTTCATCACTTTATGCTGAAGTACTAGACATTGCTTTTGAGTGATGGCACCCAAGCAAGGAATTATATGTTGCATCTAATATATCATCTTTGATAGGTGAAGGTGATGAAACATTTTGGCTGTATTTGAGTAGTTCTTAGCCTCAGCCTGACTGGCTGCCTCATTTAGGGGTGTATGTTTTTGAAGGAAAGGCAGCTGGGAGGACACTGGTAACCAAAACAGTTGGCCAGTATGTGCACCACATGGCAGTGCGAGACTTCATCTGAACTTGCTCTTGACTTCAGAAAATGGAAGTAGCAAACTGCAGGATCAACTTCCCCTTCTCTACCCTTAGAAATACATTAGAATATTCTGTACTCCTTTGGGCCAATATAGGGAGCATTCTGCCTCTCTTCAGGAGAAATTTAAAAATTAAATTAATGGCATTTATTCTTAAGCTTGTTGCTACACCTAAATTTATTGGCCTATTGTATTTTCTAATTGATAGAAGAGGAACCCTGTCAGTTGGGATTGGTCTTACTAGCAGTTTTTTCTCCATTGACTATCATTTTCTAAAGATCTGTCTAGTTACATCTAGTTACATTGGAAAGATACCCTTTCCAATGAAGTATTTGTAGCATGCCTGCAGAAAGTCAAGAGAGTAAACTTTGATTTTTTGGAATACTGTTCCTTCTTTTATGTCTCAAAAGACTTAAAATGTTGACTACACTGCTTTGTACTGCTCTCTTTATACATTTGTATAGCTGCCCTGTCTCTTCTACAATAGGCATTTTGCGTATCTGTCAAGTGCTCAGGAAAATTGACTCATTTCTGTTTTCTCTTTCCCTCTCGGTAGTCATTTATAACCATCTGAAATGGATGTGTGTTTGCAGCAAAGAAGAACTCAAATTCACTAATTGATGCACAAATACACTCATTTACATGCAATTTTGGGGTTTTTTTAGAAATGCATCTATTTGCATAAATAAAACGTCTCTCCCAAATATTCGTGTGAACAAAAGCAGTTTTCATGGATGCCAAAAAAAGTGGCTGAATAGAAAAGCCAATTCAGAATTTGCATAATAGTTACTAATTGTTTTCCTTGCTATTAGCCTGTCTCTGCTTAATAGGCAATATTGGTTACTATTTCATTTCTGGATACAGAGTGATAAAGAATTTTTGACCTACTGTAGAGGCTCTTAATAATTTAGCATATTTATGTGTGAGTTCTAGGACTTAGTGTTCTGTACAGGAGTGTGATGCAGAAATGATACTGCCAGAGCCCAGCATTTGGCTTCTCAGTCTCATGATGTAACCAGTGCAAGGCTTCGGACCAGAAATGTGCCACCCTTAGTGTGGCAGAACTAGAAAATTATTTATTCTTACAAAACATTATGAAATTTGGAGAAAATTTCAGTTTTCTTTGGGGGAAGACAGATGTATCTTTGTTGCAGCCAACTTTGCCAGCTTTGGTTTAATGTATTGTTCTTTCAAAATGTTATTGCTAGAGCCTCTGGTGAGATTATGGAACACACACTGTTTAAATTGGGAATAAATAAAGAAATCTCCCTCTACCTGGCTCAAGTACATTTAATCAGTTTCCTTCATTTAGAAATGCAGAGAAAGATCTAATATGTTTTTATTGTTTTTCTTTGTATTTATTGCAGTGTTTTTCTGTCAAAACGTGTAGTCAATATGGTTCAAGGCCATTAAGTCTAAGCTTCCATTTCTTCAGGAAACAGAAAGCAAAATTAGGTTTTCTGGACAGAGGTTTCCATAGAGAGCTCTATTGATTCTCCATATAAAGAAAGGGAAGAAGGGTAAACCAACTATGTTTTATTCTGGAACAAAATGGATGATTGTTTTATTTCAAGGATGTTCCGCACCTTCATAACTTTACTGTTAAAACTTAATTGCTTCATTTCAGTGGAGCCAGTGATTTCAGTGCACTCTGCCCAGAGAAGTAAAAGGGAATAGGGAAGATGGAACAAGCCATGCTTTACCTTCATCATGGCACAGGACTAAGAGACTGACCTGGATTTTGAAACACTTGTAATTAATTTATAGCATGCACCATGAAATAATTCTGAGTATCTATTCAGATTTACCAGTTGGAAAAGTTTTGTAAAACACAGGAGGGAGGAAAAGTCAAACCACCTGTTTAGAAGTTTTTATTAGGAAATTAACTGGGATCACTTTTAAACTCAGGTATGTCTGTGAGCGTGGAATAAAGTCAGGTTTGTGATACAGTGGTTATTAATAGAAGAATTGTATTTCCTACCAAAAAACCACCCCCAAACCAACCAACCCAAAAAAAACCCAAAACACCAGAAACAAGAGGGTGATTTTCACCAAGTTTGGCTTCCAAAGTAAATCACAAAGATATGCAATTATTCTTGAGAGGAATGTGTTGGATTTTTATTTTGGAGACCACTTCTAGAGAGGATCTGCTGTGTTTCTATAGGATTTACAATAGTGTATATACAGAGAGAAGAAAACTGTATCCCTTTATCCCTTTAAATCCAGAATTACTTCAGAAAGTTGGCATTCTTTGTAATGAAATGGTATTCCTAGATTGTCAGTTTTGGTTACAGTAGCCTGAAGCTGACTATACCTTGGTAAAAGTTTGTTCCATCCCTGGTCCAGATCAGCTTTTCTGTTACTGGGAGGACGAAGAGCTTGCTTGGGAAGGGGTGCTGCCCCAATGGGAAGGTGGAGTATTTAATCACAACTCCTCTTTGTACTGTGGATCCTAAAGTCAAGGTGGAAAACTCGCAGATGACAGAAATAATACTGCTGGCTCTTTGTCTCTGTCTATATTCTTGGGATGTAGACCTGAGAGTAATGAGTCCTTCAGTCTCATCTACAGCAGCATTCATAATTCCAGCCCATTTTCGGGGGGACAGAGCTTTCTTTTCTCATCTGTAACTTTCTTCCTCTCTCTTGGCTGTGCTTCCTGCTTTTCACAGTAGTAGTTCTAGAAGAATTTCAGGAAGTGAATATATTATCAGTCTTTACAGATGTTTCTTCAACTTGCCCCTTTCAGAAGCAAATCCGTTTCCTTTAAAGATGCAGTGCCCCTTTCCGCTCCCCTGGCAGTAATTCAAAATCTCTCTAAGCAGTGCCGCAACTGGTTTCAGAAGCATCTTTGTAAAGTTATGGTTGAACATGTGTAGGTATGTTCCTGTCTTTTCAGGAAAAGTTTGACATTGCGGTTTCCTTCATAAGAAACGTGTCTCTGTTGAAAAGGAAACATATTTTCCTTTTAGAGAAGTATGTCACGAAGAAAACCGCAGGAGAGACAAAACAGTAAGGCTGGAAATACCGCTGTGTAACAAGGTTGCTGCCCCACCATTCATTCCCGTGCACAGCCCTACACAGATTTGTGTGCCATGCAACCCGCATGTCTTACCATGCAGACAGGGTGATTACGGTGGATTTTTGTGTCATGCTTTTCTCAGTAGATTTCAGAATGTTTAACAGAAGAAAAAGGGTTAGTGTTATCATTCGTGGCATGTAGAGGAAGAAATAAAGCAAGAAAGAGTTAAACTTCCAGGAAAGAAGTGTCAGAGTACAGTGTAAGATTCGGGTCTCCGGAGGCTGATTTTTCTGCCCCTCTATTACATGATGTTGCCATTTATGATGATTCTTTTTTAGAAATATATGCTGAATTGAAGCAATATAGGTGAGGTTTAATTTGTTCTTTGGCTGATGACATTCATCCCTTTTTTGTTTGTTGTAACTGTCCACTTGCCAAAAATATTTGATGTAATCTCTTTTCCTCGAAGATGTTTCTAAACTGTTGATCATTTTAAAAACATCAAAGATGAGTAGATCAGTTGGGATTATTTTATTTTTGTGTTTCGTTGTCCTTTAGCAAAGGTTGGTGTAAAGGCTTCACTACAGTTTTTAATTTAGAGTAGATCGCAAAAAGATGCATTAATCTCTTTACATTTTGTGTCTAGCAGAGGCCACCATCCCTATTAACCTTTTGGACCAGTGTGTCGTTCAGCTTGTTTGATTTGGAGGTGTATGTAGTGAAGAGTAAACAGAAGGCGAGTCATTTGAGCTGCTAGCACTATCTCATGTAGCCATGTTCTCTAGGTAGCAAAACAAATTGTTTTGCTTTAATCTCCTCGTTCACCAGTCACGTTTTAAAGCATGGAATGATATGATCTAAAAACTGAAATTTACAAATACAGTAAAGATTAATCATCCTGTGTTTCATCCATAGTGATTTCATGTGATGAGATTTGCTGACTATTATTGTTAGAAGCATTGGGGGTTTTTCACTGCATAATACAACTATTAATTTAGGCCTTAAAAAGCCATATGCTTTGTTTTAATTTCTTGTCATTAAACACACAGTGAGCTTTTCTGCCCAAATATTAATTAAGGGAAAATGTAGGTTAGCTAATTATAAGTGTCATTTACTTATTGGAATGTATTAATAATTCTCTGGAAAAAATGAAGTTACCAGTTTTGTTTTATGTGAGCTGATACTCTGCAGCTGAAGCCAGCAGGCTTGATGACTTTCTTAAGAGCACCACTAGTTATAAAGGGGGATGAACAGAGAAATAAGACCACAAAAACTGATCCTGTATTTTTACTGAAAATTTTAAGTAGCAAAAGTCAGGATAAGGGTATGTAAGGACGCGCAAGAAGTATTGAGCTGTGTGCTGTGGTTAGGCATTACTTGCTCACTTCCCAGTCTTTGGTGTGTGCAGGTGTGTGCTGGCAGGCTGCTGCTCTGACCTCTCTGTGGGGCAGGTCTCAGATTGTTGTATGAACATCTCTCCTTTATACCACACCTTAATTAACATTGGGGGTCACACATGTACACTTGCACTGCTCTACAACATAGCTCCATTCCTTTTCCTCTTTAGTTACAAGTCTGAACCAGATGCCTCTCAAATCCTTTCGACAAATCTAAAATCCTGAAGACTATGCAAGAGTTTGTTCTTCTCGTAAGGATTTATCTTAACTTCTTTTCTTTGGGATATTTGGATTAAACTAGCCAATCCAGATCTCTTTCTAAATCTATAGTATCATCTTGTGTGCTTTTTTAACAAATGCAACATAAACTTGTAGCATAAAAAAAGCAGCAGGAATAACAGGGTAAGTAAAGAAATAAATTCAGATGAAAGCCTCTTGATACCTTTCTCTTTTTTCTGTATGCTATTAGTATAAATTATCGTTAACATAATTAAACAAAAAAGACTGTGTGAATTTTACAGTATATTCTCTTGATGATGCTGGAGAAACAATATGCATGAAATCAAATTTTATAACAGCTATAAAGTCGTTTCTACTTTCATGATAGCTTTTACCGTTTGCAGTAAAAGTCTTTGGTGGTTGTGCCATTCATAGTAAATTAATCTCTTGCCTTTTAGTTCATTCTATATTTTAAGGCTATAAAACAAATACTTGCAGCTATGTTCTTCTCATTCCTGCAGCCATTGTTGTGCCTGGATTGAGCTAATTATCACATTTTCACCTCATAATTTTGCTTGTCCTTGAAAGTTGTGAACGTCATCTTGCATGTTTCCAGTGATTTGTAAAGTTCCTCCTGAATTTAGTGGAAGAGCCAGATATCAAATAGTCTTAAATCTTTTTAAATTATAGATTTGTAGTTCTGCTGCAGCAACAACAGAATAACAGAGATCCAAAAGCTGCAGCACTCTTGCTGTGTGACTGCTGTCAGCACTGTAAGTCGTGGGTATGGAACAGACCCGTGTGTGCACAGCTGTGATACAGAAAGAATCAAAAGATAGCAACAATTTACGTATGTCTAGAATAATCCTCCAGTTCATTGGGCCTCTTCCCCTGCCTTAGCATATGCTCAAAGGTTTTTTAAGATGTATAGGAGGTAGGTGTATTTAATACTATATATTTTAGGGGTTCATAGCTTTATTTGTAAGTTTTGAAACTGTTTTTAGATGATACAATGTCATCATATGAAGCAAGGAATAGTTTAGACCTAGTTTTTTTAGAGACAATGTATATTTAGCTTAAATCACTTTGTTGTTTGTAAATGCTGACATGAATCTTATGAAGCCTTTTCTTTGTGGCTGCTGGTGTATTCATGAAATGAAATGTGCCTTCCTCTGGGAGAGTGAGTAATAATGCATTAAGTTAGACCTTTCATTTATTTGAGATAGACAATAGATGACATGTTTTAGGTTCCTCTTTTGGACATTTTTTCTTTGAAAAGTAGGAAATGCAATGACATTTCTGACATGACTGTTCAGGCTAAGAGAGCGAGTTTTTCCTGTAAACAAATGACTGAGAAAAAAAACATGGAAAATAATCCAAAGTGGTAATAGTCGTGTACCTTATGAACACAGCAGGCTATCTCATGAAGTTGTTTGGGGAAAAAAACTAGAAATGCTATTTCTGCATGGTCATGACTTCAGAAGGTTGATAAGGTGCCACAGTGTGGTATTTCACTCAGAAAGACTCTTACTGGATCTGTAAAGTATCACTTCTGACCAGGGATTTGGCTTTTGTAGCTGGAGGATCCTCACTAAGGATTGAGAACTGTTGGCGAGAGATGGAATGCGCTTGGTGAAAGGGGTTAGAGGTTCTTTGCCAACAGTTGGGCCAACCTGAAAACATGAGCTGTAAATTAAGAATGAAGAGGGAAGATTATGACGACAGTTAAGTTGAGGAAGCAGCAGACAGGGTTGCAAAGCAAAGGGTGCTCAGTCTGTGGGGTTGAGGCTTACAGGGGACATCAAGGGCAGCAAGATGAGCTTCCGCCACTGAAGTACTACTAAGAGCTGAGCAAGGTAACTGCTGGCCCGCTGCTGAACGCAGTGGGTGATTTAGTGATAGTGGACGCAGCTAAGGTCAGAAACTCAATGCAACTTCTTTGGTTACAGTAACTGTTGTCAATAGTGTGAATGATGAAGCTCTATACACATTACAGTTGAACTGCGCTTCTGGGATAGAAGGGGGGGTGCAGACAATGTGTGTACTGCCCTTTTAGTAGAGAGGGGAAGTGAATTCCTATCAATTTATGATGGGAAAGGGGAAGCGTTGTTAGATCAGTCCCTTTGTCAACAATCAGCAGACACCGTGCAGAATCTTCAAAAGCAGCATGTGCACATGCAATGTCTTTGTTCTGCCAATACAGCTGTCCGCTCTGGGTATTGCTTGCAGGAAAACAAGGCTATGCTGCGTGGTTTGCCAGTAACTGTAATGGGCCCTAGACCTGCCATTGCCTAGACAAAAAATGTGGTGTCTTCTTGTGTCTTGTCCAAGCACCTCCACTGTGATGAATTCCATCAAGAGGCTGTGGGAGATGGGGTTCACAGAGGAAGCAGGAGCTCGTTGCTCTGCAGCTTTTATTTCATTAAGTATATGTGTAGCCTGCCTGAAATAACATGTTTGGTGTGCATCAGAAAATCACACAATTACAAAATCTTCATGTCATAAACTGTTTGAATTTAGGAGTTTTATGCAAGAATTTAGGAGTTTTATGCAAGAGAAAAAAAATGAAGCTGTGAAGCTAGTAGGTCAATAATAAAGCATGCATGACATGAATGAATTTCTGTAAGCTGGTTTCATTAGTGTGGGGGGATCCATAGGGATTGTTAACATTTCTTCTAATTATTTAATTCTAAACAACATAATCTTTCTCTCATAAAGACCTTTGAGTGTCAAATATGCTGCTTTCCTTAATAAACCTTTGTGTATCTTCTGTTTTATGGGTCTGCATATATGCTATTCTTTAATTTCAAATGGCTATTCCTATTTAGTGACCCTGCCACCTATTCAAACCTCATTGCTACTAGGACATGTACGTGTTGCTGCTGTTCGTGGCATCTGCCTCCATTCTGCCATTACATTCAGAATTAAAGAGAAATACTACTCTAGCAATAGAACTTCAGACATAGAGCTAAACAGACATAAAATCTTGTTACATTTATTGTAAAGGTGCTTTAATTTTCATAGTTAACGGTAGTTGATAGGTAGAGCAATGGTTATCCTAAGATCAGAGCAAGATGTTTAATAAATTTTTATATTAATTTCTTACCATATTAGAAGTGATAAATTTATGCCTTTTGAAGTGTACCTTGGGGATGAATTGAAACTAATGTGAAATATTCACAGTGATATTTGCAGTTCTCAAAATGTGACTGTCTTAATTCTCCAGCATCTCTCTTCATTGCCTGTATGTGCTTTCTGTTAGCAGACACCATGGAAGTGACCAGTAATAACAGAACAGATACAGACAAAATAATTACTGTTACGTAGTGGTTAGAACTTGAATGGGGTTTACAGTATGGTACTGTTTACTAGCATGTTTTATTTAAGTTACTGGGTTGGAGAGCCCTAGTTTTGTGGTGAAGAATCAAAAATAGTGACTAGACACCGGATTTTAAGGTTTACTGCCCCTCAGTATTTATAGAGGGATTTCCAGAGGGAGCTAGGTGATTATCTCATACGAAAGTGCACAGATATTTTGGGAAATTGTATCTGACCTCTGCATGCTGTTCAGCACCAAAAGGCTTTTATAAATCTGGCCTTGGATGTTGGTTGTTCCAGATGCCATTTGATGGTGTATGCAGGTTGATACAGTGCCGTTTGTCTACTAAAGCCATAGGAATTAATTATTCTCACTCAAGCTTTTTGGAATATGTTTTCCAAAACAAACCTCTAAAAATGCAAGAGGAAAAGAAAATCATAGTTTCTGTGACAGTTATGGTTAAAGAAGATTTAAGACAGAATATAATTTCGGTAAGTTGCATTAGTATTTTTACAGATAGAAGTCAATGTGCTCATTACTGTATTAATGGCCTGTTCATTATAAAGAGAAATAACATCATATTGTCCTACAGCCTACTTAGTTGATGTGATTTTATTATTAGTTCTACTATGTTATTTCTGAAATCCTCACCATAACAGCACTTATGGCAATTTGCAATTATTCTGCGTTTGGTTAACTGGATAGGGCCTGAAATGCTCAATAGCTTTGAAATCAAAGACCATTTTCTCATTGCTGTTTAGAATATGTGAGCTATACATAATTTTAATTAAAACTGCTATACCCAGCGTCATGTGCAGAACAGGATATAGTCTTAACACATCATATTAAATGTGATGTTTTAGAGACTATTCCACTGCAAGAAGATATTTCATTTAAACCAGTGATGACATTGTATTTATGCCTTACTTTCTTTCAAGAACTAAAAGTGTGTTTTGACAAGAATTTTACACATAGAAATACTAATAGCATGCTAATTACACTCAGAAGCTGACAGTGTACAACTGGTAAAGCTCTTTAAGATAACCCTTTTTCCTATTCTGAATTATAATCAGCCTTCACAATTAATGTTGTTTAGGAGACATTGTTAATCTGCCTTGTGTTTATTCACTTTAACAATAAGATTAGTCCAGGATTCCCTCAGGCAGACTTTAGTAATGATTTGTCACTTTTGGTAAAGGACCTTCCCATTTATTAATTTGCTCTTCTTACCAGTGATTTTGGCTTCAGTGGTTGTATTTTTCGAGCACACAGTGTTTTGTTTGATTTAATTCTTCCCAACATATTTGTGTTCCATTTGTTGTATGGCAGAACGTCAAGACTCTAGAGCCATATCAAAAATTCTGAGAATCAGTTGGGCTTAATTCAGTGGAAATTTTATTTCACAGCTGGTAGTTCTCGAGCTTCCTTGGTGGGGTTCTCCTGGAGCGTGACACTGGCTGAGTAGAGAGGAATGTTTTTTCCAGTCCCAGGATGCCTGCTGTGCTGCTTTCAGTAGAACCTTGCGGGCTGTGCCATGCTGTGAAAGACACCATGGAGTATTTGCCACAAGGCACACCCAGTGGCCAAGCAGAGGGAAGCCATGACCGCTTGCTTTAAATCTGTGAAAAGCAAAGGTGAGGAAGGGAGAAGGGGAGACAGTGCAGCTGTACTCCAAGTAGGGATCTTGTGCCTTGGGCAAATGAAAGCACTAAGGAAACTGCTGGATCTGCAGAGAGTGCTGAACAGCAGCAGAGATCACAAGAGTGTCTTTTCTGTGACAAAAGGAGGAGTCTGTTATCTGAAGAGAGGAAGGAATGGAGAAACCGTTATAGTTGGGGGAAATTGTAAAAGGATGTATAGAAGGTGTGAAAGATTACAGTATCACCTTGTGCAGCCTGTCCTGTGTCACAAGAGAAAAATGGTGACAAATTTTCAGGAAACTTTTGACCAGGTCTTACTAATCATATGAATGAAGAAGCGAGTCTTCACTTCTTACTGGCAAGGGTCAGATCCCAAATAAAGTTTCGAGGCTTTATAATATCATACTTCTTTACACTATCTTGATGACACCTGAGAAAATAGACCAGACTCACAGTGTGCCTTACCTAGATGTTTGAATCTGCTTCTGTTTTCCTGCCTGCTCATAGGCTGGGATGTTATTTTCATTGCTTCCTCAAGAAACTGCTCTGTTTTCTAGCACACTGCAGCTTTCTCTCCTCCCATAGTAATTATTTTTTAGATCCTAAGATACTTTGGCTTTATATTGAGGTGTTACTGGGGTGAACACAGTTGAGAATTTTTAAAAGTTTTTATTCACCTAATATTTTCTGTTCAAATTAAGACTCACAACCACTGCTAGAACTAAGCTACCTCATTCTTAGAATAACATGTTTCTGGCAATAGCAGTGATCTGTAAGAACGTATTCCAGGTATTACTGTTATCTCCTTTTTAAAGATAATATGTATTTCTTACATTATTTTAAAATTATAGCAATGCTTTTATGAGTCATACGAACTTTATTATTAGCAATATCAAGCAGAGTATCAAGGCGAAATGGGAGGGGGGAAAAAAAAAAGGAATCTTGAGCCAGGGCCTGAATCTACGTTATTTTTAGCACTTTTTTGAGTTACTATTCATAACTGCCAGAAACTGACAAGCAGGAGAAACACAGTGTGAATCAAGATGTTCAGTTGTCATCTGTTCACATTTTTAATTTGTGAATTTGACATGCAAATAGTTCCTTTGCCACTGGTGTTGATGTTGTTGAATGATGTATGCATTCATGATCAGCGATATGGGTGCTCTCGAATAAAATGGTGGCTTTCTGTATATACTAGCCATTAAATGATATCCCCTGTGGAACTGGGGATAAGACATTCTCTGTTGGATAATTAAGACATCCTAACATGTGTTAGTTCTCTTCTGTGAACGTTGTTGTTTATAATGGGTCAAAAATAGATAAATAAGTCCCAAGAGGAATTTTCAAAAAATGTAAGCAGTATTCTTTATGTATTTAAGTGGGAAAATAGCAAATAACCTATGAAGAGAATGCGTCTCACTCTGTCGCAGTCTCCATGATATTCAGCAAGACAAAAAAAGTTCACTTGAACAAGGCCATTATTTTCTGGTTTCCCATCACAAGCTTCTGTGTTGTGGCTACCTAGCCCAGAGAATGAAAATCTAAAGATCTCCAGGACAGTGCTGTCCGATGCTTCATTTCAGCATTATGCCTGTCAATGTAACTGCCAAAGAAGAAATACATACAGAATAGAGTGAGTTGCATTAAAAATTTACAATTATACTAGAAGAGAAAACTGAATCATTTTCTAGAAGAGCAAAAATACAAAAGGAGGAGGAGAGTAACCAGGAGAAAGAATGCAGTGGAGATTGATCATTACATGCTAGGAGAGAATCTAGTATGTCCTGGAAGTTTGGAACAAGAGAATGAAAGAAGATAAAAGTGAAAAAGTAAGGTGAACTAAGAGGTAAATGGAAAGTTAATTTAGCAAGGAAAAACAACCATAGCTTACTAAGAATGGAACTCAAAATACCAAGATGTTGCATTAAGAGGTGTAATAGTTCTGTAACACGCCTTGTGGAATGTACCGAACTGCAATAATTTCATATATTCAAAAAGATGATAGATACGTTTCTACTTGGCATTCCTTTAAAGGCTTCTTTTTTAACATTTCCTTGTCATATGATAATTTTCCGTATGGTCAAAAGATTTTCCAGTGTAATGTGTATGAGGACTGAATGGTTGGGTATATATGGGGTCTAGCGAGATCTGTCGAATAGTAATGAGTGTCTGTTAATTCTAGATCTGAAAAGAGTCTCAGCTCTGTCCTAAGATCCAGTAACACAATCTACAATAATCATAGGACACATGAAATCAGGGCATGGCAGTCAATGGGAAGAAGGGAGCAAGATTCCTGAGCTTCAAAATGTTCAGAATGTCTTGCAATAAGGATTTATTTCACACTCCTATTAGTGCCGTTTTATCTGAAATTTTTTTAATTGCAGCTAGTTTCTTGGGTTTAGTGCCAGCTTGAAGTAAATGCTCTCTGGTGTGTGGGTTGTGTCAGCAGTCCCACTGCAGAACAGAGGATGGTTCAGCTTGTGCCTCTGAAGCTCATTGCCTTGGCAGTGATGGAAAGAAAAAGCAACACTGTCCATTGCCTGAAACTAGCAAGATTCTTTTTGTTTGTTTTTGGCTTTTTATCTGAACGAGAAGCAGCTTCCACATTTTGTGTGGAGTAGTGGGGAAACTGTTCCATTGCCTCATCCTCTTCTGAAAGGGATGTTATTCCAAAAGCCTCAGCAGCTGATCTGGGGAAGAAACAGGAAAACATGTTGTATTCTGTATCGTAGCTGTGCTCCAGTTTTACTGGATTTTTTAAAACAGTAGTTTAACATTTTCCTCTGTGAATCAAGTTAGCATTAAAGCTCTTTGACAACAGCTGTTGCTTCATTTAGAAATAACGAATAGATTTTAAAATCTGAGACTTTTTACTTTCCAAATCAACCTGCATTCTTCATACAGTACCTAAAGTGATCAGAAGAGTTGCTGCTGGTTCACAGAGCTAATTAATTGTGGGTTTACACAATTTTACAGCTTACAACCCTTAATTCATAAGATAAAGGAAATGTAGGTAATGAGTGGAGAAACAGTGTTCTGCTATTTCCATTGACCTGTTAGGGACTGATTTTTTTAAAAAAAATTCAGAATTAAATATATTTAGGGATGTTTATTATTGTTATAAGCAGCCAGTAAAAAACTTCCACTTCTTTTGGTAAGTAATATTGATATTTTAGCCTAAAGATAAATTAACTGTTACTAAGTGAGCAAAATATTTCTTAAAAAGTAGGTGATGGCCTTGATCTTGTGAAGGGCTAAATCTTCAACATTGTATTTGCCTTGCACTGTTTTATTACTGTTGTATCCCAGTAATGTCTAGAAGCTTCACTTGAGATCAAGATCCCAGGTGCTGTGCCCTGTACAGAAATCAAGCCTGTCAGGCCATCTGTATGTGCCATCTGAAGGGTATCTTAATAAAAAACCTACCATTTAAGTTGTATTTCAGGTGATCAATATAATCGGGCCAAATTAGAACCATTGCAGTCCCACTAGGCATTCATCCACTTGTAGCTGTTTTCCTAATTAAGGCACATGGACCATTTGATCTTTGTTATTTAGTTCCAATCGAACAGAGCAGAACAGATGCTTTCCAGAAGAGTCAGATGGGTCAGGATGGCTTACTGGGAAACTAGCAAACTGAAGCAGAACAGGGACTAAAATTATACCCTGCTGGGGTTATACCCTAACCACGGGTCTATTAGCTGTTCTGGAGAGCCACCTTTTCTCTGTAATTTCCTGCCAAATATTACACCGAGGCAGGCATACGGTAAGGAAATGCCATCTGCCTGTTTAGCACCCTCCTCCTCTAGATGTTTCCCTCTTTTGGACCTTGAAGATTCTTGAAAAGTGTCAGTTTTGTGATGGGTTCTGGAATGTAGTCCATTTAATTTAAAAATTTACTTTGCATAGCAGGCTACTTTTTGGGTAGAGAAATGTTTATCTTGAATAAAATGTTAGTATGGAGTCTCTGTTTCCCATATCCCCACCCATACGGATTTCGACCGTACAACCATCGGTTGTATTTTTAGGTAGCTAAGTGGCTAAATAGCTGAAAAATGCTGGATTTTAAATTGCTTTCTTTTCTTCTTATTGGAGTTAAAGTGAATGACTACTGCAACTCCTTTATGTGTAAGCCAGAGATATGACTCTGCTGTCACAGTAGATGGGAGGATTAATGAGTCATGCTAATAGCATGCTCGGAATATGCTGTTTGGAAGATTGTAAATATTCAAGATGAGTTCGAAATGATCTGAAGTTAATGCTCTGACCGGGCATTCTTCAGGCTGTACTGATCACAGACTCTTATTATGTCTACCTTTCAGCAGGTATGTCAGAGTTGCCAGTGGGCTTGGAGCTCTGCACTGGCAGGGTAGCATGGAACTCACTGCAGTTTGAAAGCTATTTATTTCTTGGTTTTACCATTTGAAGTATACTACTGGACTGAATGTTTTTTATCAGTCTGTTCACCAGAGGGGGTTTTTTTTTTAAGCTTTGGAAGCATTGACACAAAGGGGTAGAGGTGATTCAGTCACCAAGAACATTTTACTGTCAAAAATCAGGACTTGTAACAATATAGTCCATTAAATGATCCTAAAACAGGCCGTAATTTTCATCACACAGTTGAGGATTTTTCCAGTAATACCATGTTAAAGATATGGTATTTAGATAATTTTTTTAACCCATCAGCTGAAACACAATCACATCTTACATAAATAAAGAAATTTTTAAAATTATAAAATGGGTGTTTACATATGAAAAATAAAGAAAAAAATAATGAATATCAATCCTGTTTATTACAAGTTCTTTATAACATAGGAAGCTTTGGATTACCATGATATAGATATCCATTTTGCTCACAGACTGATATTTAAACAAATGTTGTCTACCATACTAAGACTATGTCTTCAGTCATTGTTTGCCTGTCTTATAAAGGCTAATGAAACTAGGGCAAAAATGTTTTCTCAGCTGTTTAAGTATTTTGGTTGTACCCAATGTATATATTATCTACACAACAGGTTATTATTATGACTAATATTCAATGTTTTTCTTCAAAAGACAAAGCAAAAAAATTATTAATATTTAGAGTTAAGCATACAATGTAAAAACTTAGAATTGTTTGACGTTCTAGAAATAGCTGATGTGGAAGGACTTGAATAGCAGCTTTCTAAACTGACCAAATTATGAATTTTTGAGAACTTTCTGCAGGGAACTGGTAGTCACAATTCAGAAGTTTCTGATTCTACTTCTGTTTTCCTCTCACATAATGTTTATCCATTTGTAAGTAGATACAGTAATAACTACTTCACAGGGGCATTGTAAGTCTAGTAAGTCTACTACTTACAAAGTATTTCCGGATCTCTAAGTTAAAGGCATGAGAAGTGCTGTTATTACTATCAGAGATCTTACAGTAAGTCTGATGGTTTCAAATATTTGTATTAATATAAAATGTGTATACATTTTGTAAATTGATTTTCAATCTCTGTATTGTTGGTCTGTTGGTCTGTATCTCCTTGAGACCAAGGTGCAGGGCAGTGCGTAATTTTGCGGATAAAAACATACTCTTGTTGCCTTTTACTTACACTCTACTTTGACAACAGGTAGAGAGCAAAGGAGGGACCAAAGTCATCTTCAGAGCTGGTAGTAAGTTCGCCTCATGCAACCTGTCTGTTCAGTAATCAGCCGAGTCTGCAAGAGGTTTCATTTAACCTTTGGTAAATGGTTCTCCATGGTCACCAGTATGCAACGTGCACGGTACGATAACCAAAGGCTTTTGTGAGACCCTTCTGAAGATACAGTTTCTGCTTCTTCTCACAGACCATATAGCATTAAATGATGATTAAAAACCTCTAGTAATGCACGAATTTCAAAGTCTTACAAACTGTCAGCTCAGTCACGTAATTGCTTTCAGACAGAGTCTCAGAGATGTGCGATTTTCCTCGGAGACCTTGGGACTGGCCGTTATTGTCTGCCAATGATAACTTCTTTCATTAGTTCTGCTTGTCTAAAGTGATTTCCCTCTGGCTGTTGTGGCTGCTGGTTATTTAAGACATCCTTGGGCAGGCTGGCTGTGGAGAGCGCTCTGATCCGCCTCCTTCCTGGAACTCTGACAAACCCACAGCACTGGGTTCGCAGTCTGGCTGGAGAGCGTCCCCCGGCTCGGGCATGCCTTGGGGGACACCCCAGCTGTCTGTGTTAATGCCCTCCAACATGGATGCACGCTGCCTCCTGGGAGGCTCTGGCAGTTCCCAAACTTTCAGATTATACTGAGTTCAAAGTTTTGTGTATCTTTTTAGACATCTGCCATGCCCTCTGACCCTGACTTTGGTTTCCAGCCATGCAGACTTTCTTCTTGTCAGTGTTCCACTGAGTAAAGCGTAAAAAGATGACAACCTGGCATTTTTTCCTGCTACTCTGTAATTTAATGGCTAAATATGGATCACGGTCTGAGTTTGCTTGTTTTGTAATAGTCTCTTGATTATTTTGGCACCATTTTCCAACAGTGAATTAGGTTGACATTTGTATAGTCTGTTAGCTATTGTAGATACGCCTGACTGTTCACTTCATACAATAGCTGAATTATAATCAATCAATAAAATCTAATCTGAATTTCCATACAGCACATCTAGCCCTGCAGTGTGAAATTTCAGGATGACTATCTAATGCTCGATCTAGCGCACCAGAATCCCTTGTAATTAACATTAGGTGTCACTCTCAGGTATTACGTGGCTTTTCATGATTTTCAGATTTGCTTTACTTGGCTCTTAAAATTCCTAACACACCAGAGTCCAATTCCAAAGTGATTCCAGAACTTTTCTGCTTCAGCAAGATTTCCTTTTGACAGAATGAATAAGAAAAACTGGGCTACATAAAATGGGGATAAAGGCTGCAAAAGCCATGCCAAGCTAAGCTGGAAACCTAGGACAAGGGTGTGGAAACTTCAGGCTTTGCTTTGAGTATCAGTTACTCCTTTACAGATAAGAGATTCCAATATGACAGCAGTTTTACTGTTTTTCCTATCACAATGTATGCATTAGTAACTTGTTGCTTAGATGTTTGTATCAGTTTGAGTCTTTAAATGTGTGCTATGATGTAGGAAAGTTAGTCCTCTGGACATGCTCATTCTAATGTTCCTTGGCGGGGGGGAACTAAGCTAAGCAATTTTGAAGACATACCAGTGGTTATGCAGTATGAAAACTTTTTACCGAGTGAGTTCAGTGAGTTTGAATGGATAGTTTTCCCTCATTTCTCAATTCACAGGAAGGCAGCCAGCTTTCAGAAGATGAGAGCACTTCCAGTTAAAAATTACTGACAATCTAATAGAGAAAATAAATCTGTGGTTGCAACACTCACAAGAGTAAAAATGGTTGCATTTGTTTTTCTGGTAATAGAAGCAATATTGTCAGAAATATCAACGGTGAGAAAGCTCTTGTGAGTGCTATCAATAGGAAACTTTCTGAGGAAAAATTACAGGCTTTGGCTGGTGCCTAAAGTGGATAAATTTCCTTTTGATTGGACACGGTTGTTCAATACAGCTTTCAACACTTATAGTTCAACACTTACAAGAAACCCAGAATTTTTATTAGGGATGGTGAAAGCGGTTGCATTCCATGTAGCATTTGCAAAACAGCACTCATAGCCATCAACTTGAGTTTCCAAGTGCTGCTCTGTATTTAAAGTCACCATTTTTCCTTCACCTTCCTGAGGTTTTCCTTGAGGCATACATCTGACTATTATCATGCTATGGCAGAAACCATTTTGACCAAAGTTACTGAATATAAAGGCAGGAGAGAAGGACGTGCTTTGTGGTTCAGTCATTGGAGTGGGTTTCAAGCATCGGACTTCCCAGCAGGAAGCCCGCAAGGGCTGGGTTGTGAAACAATACAAAAATAAGGTTCAGAATGTTAAAAGTTCCTTCTCTTACTACCTAGAAAAATCATCCTGAAGAAAGAAGTGTGATTCTACATATCATATGCATTTAAGTGCTGATAGATGAGAATAATGACAGAAAGAAAAGCTTTAAATAATTCATTGTACATAGGCAGTATTTATCTTTTTTCAGTGAGTGGGAGCCACTCCCTGTGCTTGTTTGAACTCTGTGACATAAGCCACTCAAACATTGCCTCTTCTGTTCTGCGGGAGGTGTGCCACGGAGCACCACAACACCAAATGAAAACAATATTTTACAGCAAGCTGTTGTAATACCGGCCACTTATTTGGTATTTCCGAGGCTGGGGACAGACTGCAGCTCTGGCAGCGTTAGTGGCCCCAGGACTGCTCCCTGGCCCTGCCGAGGGGTAGCAGTGCCACAGTGGGCTGGGAGGCTGGTGCAGCCCTGCGAGAGAGGCTGTGCCATGATGTGAGCATCAGCCTGTCCTGTGGCCGGGAGCGCGCTGCTGGCCTACTGCTAACAGACAGCTCTTACTCTTCCTGCCCATCCAAAAATTCAAGCCTTGTTTGCATAATAGTAATTGCAAACAGCGCTTTCCTTAAATTTTTATACAAGCTAAAGCTGACGTTTTATTACGTTCCTTGCTTTGGGTATAGAGAAGACTGGTCTTGCCAAGACCCAAGAAAGTGCTTGTGAAGCGCTTTTTCTTTATTCCTTTTTACCCAACTTGAGGAAGTAACTTGGAAAGCCCCTGAGAGAGGTTATTACCTCTGATGGATTAAACTTAAAGCCCCATCAAACCTGGCCTTGAGCACCTCCAGCGATGGGGCATCCACAGCTTCTCTGGGCAACCTGTTCCAGTGTCTCACCACCCTCACAGTCAAGAATTTCTTCCTAATATCTCTAATCTAAGTCCCCCCTCTTTCAGTTTAAAACCATTCCCTCTTGTTCTATCGCTCCCATGCCAAGCTAAGCTGGAAACCTAGGACAAGGGTGTGGAAACTTCAGGCTTTGCTTTGAGTATCAGTTACTCCTTTACAGATAAGAGATTCCAATATGACAGCAGTTTTACTGTTTTTCCTATCACAATGTATGCATTAGTAACTTGTTGCTTAGATGTTTGTATCAGTTTGAGTCTTTAAATGTGTGCTATGATGTAGGAAAGTTAGTCCTCTGGACATGCTCATTCTAATGTTCCTTGGCGGGGGGGAACTAAGCTAAGCAATTTTGAAGACATACCAGTGGTTATGCAGTATGAAAACTTTTTACCGAGTGAGTTCAGTGAGTTTGAATGGATAGTTTTCCCTCATTTCTCAATTCACAGGAAGGCAGCCAGCTTTCAGAAGATGAGAGCACTTCCAGTTAAAAATTACTGACAATCTAATAGAGAAAATAAATCTGTGGTTGCAACACTCACAAGAGTAAAAATGGTTGCATTTGTTTTTCTGGTAATAGAAGCAATATTGTCAGAAATATCAACGGTGAGAAAGCTCTTGTGAGTGCTATCAATAGGAAACTTTCTGAGGAAAAATTACAGGCTTTGGCTGGTGCCTAAAGTGGATAAATTTCCTTTTGATTGGACACGGTTGTTCAATACAGCTTTCAACACTTATAGTTCAACACTTACAAGAAACCCAGAATTTTTATTAGGGATGGTGAAAGCGGTTGCATTCCATGTAGCATTTGCAAAACAGCACTCATAGCCATCAACTTGAGTTTCCAAGTGCTGCTCTGTATTTAAAGTCACCATTTTTCCTTCACCTTCCTGAGGTTTTCCTTGAGGCATACATCTGACTATTATCATGCTATGGCAGAAACCATTTTGACCAAAGTTACTGAATATAAAGGCAGGAGAGAAGGACGTGCTTTGTGGTTCAGTCATTGGAGTGGGTTTCAAGCATCGGACTTCCCAGCAGGAAGCCCGCAAGGGCTGGGTTGTGAAACAATACAAAAATAAGGTTCAGAATGTTAAAAGTTCCTTCTCTTACTACCTAGAAAAATCATCCTGAAGAAAGAAGTGTGATTCTACATATCATATGCATTTAAGTGCTGATAGATGAGAATAATGTCAGAAAGAAAAGCTTTAAATAATTCATTGTACATAGGCAGTATTTATCTTTTTTCAGTGAGTGGGAGCCACTCCCTGTGCTTGTTTGAACTCTGTGACATAAGCCACTCAAACATTGCCTCTTCTGTTCTGCGGGAGGTGTGCCACGGAGCACCACAACACCAAATGAAAACAATATTTTACAGCAAGCTGTTGTAATACCGGCCACTTATTTGGTATTTCCGAGGCTGGGGACAGACTGCAGCTCTGGCAGCGTTAGTGGCCCCAGGACTGCTCCCTGGCCCTGCCGAGGGGTAGCAGTGCCACAGTGGGCTGGGAGGCTGGTGCAGCCCTGCGAGAGAGGCTGTGCCATGATGTGAGCATCAGCCTGTCCTGTGGCCGGGAGCGCGCTGCTGGCCTACTGCTAACAGACAGCTCTTACTCTTCCTGCCCATCCAAAAATTCAAGCCTTGTTTGCATAATAGTAATTGCAAACAGCGCTTTCCTTAAATTTTTATACAAGCTAAAGCTGACGTTTTATTACGTTCCTTGCTTTGGGTATAGAGAAGACTGGTCTTGCCAAGACCCAAGAAAGTGCTTGTGAAGCGCTTTTTCTTTATTCCTTTTTACCCAACTTGAGGAAGTAACTTGGAAAGCCCCTGAGAGAGGTTATTACCTCTGATGGATTAAACTTAAAGCCCCATCAAACCTGGCCTTGAGCACCTCCAGCGATGGGGCATCCACAGCTTCTCTGGGCAACCTGTTCCAGTGTCTCACCACCCTCACAGTCAAGAATTTCTTCCTAATATCTCTAATCTAAGTCCCCCCTCTTTCAGTTTAAAACCATTCCCTCTTGTTCTATCGCTCCACTCCCTGGTAAAGAGTCTCTCCCCATCTTTCCCATAGCCCCCCTTAGGTACTGGAAGGGGCTGTAACATCTCCCTGGAGCCTTCTTGTATATAGGTAATACTGTGTTTATTGAATGAGTTTTTATTGAAAACACTCATAACACATGAATGCTTGTAAAATAATTAAAACTTACAAAAACAAGGAATAGTTCACCAGTGTTCATAAAGTAGAAATATGCACATCATGGGCTTCTGGATAGCGAGCAGATAGGTGTCACTTTTGTATACAAAGTATATGAGGACGTCGTGAAAAGCATTCACACGTTTTTTCCTGTTTTGTGATAATTTTCATGTAAGAGCTGGATTTCTTCAGTAGTACAGAAACTGCACTGCATTAAATACTCATGTGAACTATTTTAAACATGGTACTTCTTTTTGTTTTGTCTGGATTTGAAATCCAAATATGTCACATCAGAAAGCTCTTGATAAATACAGTGTTTCCACAGTAATATAGCTGTGTGGAAGAATACATTACATTTTGGTTATGCATTTTGAATGAATGTGTTTGAAGTCGAGCCGCCTAAATTCATGGTGGTCCAGTTGTTAGAAAAGTTGAGCACTTAAGGTGACAAATTCCTGTGGCATATCTGAATACTCTGGCATAAGTGTTCAGTAGTGTTTAAGCAACTCCATATAGCATGTGCATTATGTCAAAAAGGCAGCTTTTCCTATCAGTGACCAATGCAGGCAGCTAGCTTCTCACTTCTGCAGGAAGTGGTGCATCAGCAGAGCATAGATCAGCATATAGGTCCTGTATAGAAGTTTTCTCTTAAGTTCATTGTTTTTTCCTGCTGTTACGCTCTGGCTGATGAAACCACTTCAGTGACACACAGAGGACAAACGCCTGCTGCCTCAGAAGAGCCTGCTTGGTCATTCTTCCACTTGAATACGTGGCTAAGATCAAGCTGCTGTGGCTGCCTGATAAGGTGTCTGGAAGCTGTGAGACCTTGTTTCAAGGCTGCTGGCGTGCTGCAGGAATGAACTGTCTGGGGCTGATTGTTCCTGTATAACTGAACATTACTGCAAACTCAACCCATTTCTCATTCTTGAATCAGATTTCTGGCATGCTTGTGCTGTTCTGTCATTGACATGTAGGGGATATAAAGCAATCAAAAAAGCCAGATGACAAGTCAGATGACTTTTGTAATGGACACAGGGTAACAGACATATGTCTTGTTGCAATTTCGACTTTATCAGCTTTCTGAGTTTCAGGGCATATCAATCCTGTTCTTTAGATATGTGAATTACTTAAGCATTTCCTAAGCATTTTTCTTTAGACGCAGCATCTCTCAGTTCCATGGGACACTCCAGCATTTACAGAGTACATTTCCTTCCTGTCGCAACATCCTGGAGCTATTTCTTCAGAGACAGATTGTTTGAGTTTCTGCAAATCAAAGAATGTTCAGTACTGCAGAAGAATCACTGAAACTGCCATCACACGGTACTTCTGGCTGCACACACCACATTCTGTTCATTTCTTTCACCTTCCAAAACCTATTTGGAAAGCACCCTAGGAGTGCTTTAAAAATGTTAACACGTTGTCAGTCAGTATGTTGTCAGAACTGTTCATTTGTCCTTTCTTGCTTACTTGGAGCTTAGAAATGATTAAAAAATGGAGCTGTTCCAGAAGCTTGTAAATACTGACAGGTTTTTCACTGCTGCTGTTCCCAGTAGGTTAGGGCAACTTAAGAGCAGCAATCAGATACATAGGTAGTTCAAGTACACGACAAACCTTTCTGCCTGTTTTCATAACTATTTCATGCTAGAACAGATTCTGCATGCTGTTTGGAGTGCAGTTCCATGTGCTAGGTACAGTATTTTTGTGGAGAAAATAAATGCTTACCCCGAGTCCTCAGATGCTAACAGAGGTGCCAGATCTGTCTCAGCATGGCTACATTGGCTGTATAGCTGCTGCCTGTCTTTCCTTTCTACCTGACTTCTCCACCCCACTTTACCCTTTTCCACCACAGCTGAGGTATGGTGAACCCCAGGGGAGCCTGGCCCCACAGCAGCTGCTCAGGGACCCTGCCCGTGCTCCTGGGTGCAGCAGAAGCTGCACGTTCCTTGGGGTCACTCTGCATGTACAAAAAGAAGTAATGTATTTTCAGGGCTGAAGCATGGAACTTAACTGTATGAACTTGAGTTGGTTACCTTTCATTTGTGAGGGAAGAACAGAAAAGGCTTGCTTACCTTTGTAAAACAGTTAAGAGAACAAGGCTGAAAAGTATGAAATGGGTAGAAAATACAAAATCTTACAAAGGGCATCATCCTGCATGCTTGTGTGCTGTGAAATCAACATATATAACAAGTGAACTAAAAAGCGATAGTGTTCTTTAGGAAGTTCCAAGATAACTATTGAGATAGCAGTGGCTTCTGTGGAAGAAAAAGCAACTTTCTTCAAACAATCCTTTTACTATTGGAGGTCATATGTCTTCCAGAGGAATGTTTTTGCAATGCAGTGTTTTCATCGCAGTCAAAAAAACACTGTGGAAGAAGCTCTGAAAAAGCTAATAGAATGGATCTCTCTCACATTAAGTATATTCTCCTCACTCTGATTCTCTTAAACTTGACATTTGAAGGAACATTCCAGAGTATTTCTTCAAGAACAAACGTGGTCTTCAGCAGGGCACCAAGCAGCCTCTGCAGGACACTCTCTGTAAGGAAGGAATTTTATTCATCATGCATCATCTATACTTTTCAACCCGTAACTCTCTTCTGTGGCAGTAGGGCTGAGCTCACGAGTTGCGCATATGATAAGGGACAGTGAGTGCTTTATTTGTTGTTTATGTCACTGATAGCTACCAAAGGAAAATAACTGGTTCAGATGGCCTTGCTTTGATCAAGGGGTTGTGTTAAATGACCTCCAGAGGTCCCCCCTGACCTAAATTATTCTTCTTCTGTGTGCAGCAGTGATTACAGCGATCTGATTCCAGAAGTTAAAAAGCAAGATGACAGTGCAGAGATACAGTCCAACTTCTTTCTTCTGCTAAATGCAGATGCACGGCTAGGGCAGAAGAGCTTGACACTACACAACCCAAATGTTTTGTAACTGTTAAAAGAATTTCCTGTGCCAAAATAATTTGAAAGTACATATTCAAGCATTAAAAATAGTAGTTCCATTACCCTTTTTGTCTTTTTCCCCACAAAGTGGAAACTTGAGAACATGTGTGTTGTTTCTTTAGAGAAACTTCAAGGATTTATTTTTCTTTTTGTTGAATTTTAAACTTAACGGTCAATTTACTCAACCAAAACAGCAGAAGATACCTAAATTAATGTGAAAGGACAGTCCAAACCATCTCACCCTTCTTCCAAGGCCTACTTTCGTGTAATGACTCTTGTGCTATAAACACTCCGTATGTTCCAGCTTCAGTTGTCAGAGCTCCTCGCTGTCTGTGCTCTGGAGACATTAGAACAGATGGTGATGGAGCTGTGCCATGTACAAGGTTTGCACATGCAAGTTTCTAAACAGAGACAAATAGGCTGAAAATGGGAGTACATGTTAACTGTGACTGCTTGATGGAACTAAGAACTTCTCTCAGGTGTTTGCAGAAAACACTGCTTTTACTCCCAGCGTGAGAGTTTGAAAAAATTTCAGGACACCTGTGAAAACCCACAACAATCAGGAGTTCAGTACAATACGAAATTATGTCTTGATCCTAAACTCATTCATTGTTGCGAGTCGGTATTATCCATCAAATGGCTATTGAGGATTCTAAATTGCGAAAGCTGGTAGGAGCAACTTCTTTGAAATAAAATCACTCTGCATTTGTTTTCACCCTTCGAGAACAGTTTTCTCTGAAGGGAAAAGCAAGAGTTATAAATTTTTTACGCTTCAGCTTCTTGCATGGCAGACTAGGTTTCTTAAGAATCTTTGGTGAAGGATTCCAAGAAAAGCACTTTGAAAATGCAATTACAGTTTATTGTCTTTGTTACATTGTTACTGATTTAAAAAAATCAAATACAAGATGTGGCTTTCCTCTACAAAAGCTTTGTTCACCCATCCCTGTGATACCTATTTTATCCGTGTATCTCTTAATCCTATCTGTTTCTGTGGTGCAGAACTCCAATGTCTCACATGAGGAATTTTAGCACAGGTGGTCAGCGTTCAACTGAAAATGCACAGGTATTATGAAAGATTTCTGGTTAGTATTTGAAGGGTGATATCAATACTGTTTTCACTCTAAAAACCCCAGGTATTTATTCTTCCTGTCATCTGTAGTTAATCCTGTAGTTAACAAAGGCAGATATTTTTCTAGTATAATTCCAGTCCTCTCATATATGTAGAGGAGTCAAATTATTAACCATTTTTTCTCATACATATTCTAATTGCCATTGTTTTACTGGGATTGGGTATCTATCACCGCTTTTTGCACTTTCAGTACTAAGATAATAGGTGGGAATTCATCTCACCTGTCAGGAAGCAGCGAGGGCTGGCTGTTCCCTTCCCTGTGGCACAGGGAGCTGGGAGCCAAGGGGGAGTCAGCCCACGGGCTGGGACCAGGGTCAGGCCTGATGAAGCCCAGCACCAGGATTGCGGCAGGACCATGGTGATGGGGCAGGGTGGAGACCAGGGTGGGATGCAGCCTGCAGGCTGGGCCCAGGGTGAGACCTGGTGAAGGTCTCCAGGCAGGGCCATGGTGATGGGGCAGGTCAGGGTCCGGCTGCAGAGCATCCACAGTGTGGCTGGAGCTGGAGCTCAGTGGTGGGGGCAGACACCAGTGTCTCAGACGGGGGCAGTTGGCAGGGGCAGGGGGTTGGCCGTGGCCATGAGCCCCCACAGCACTGTCCCCTTGTCCCCAGAGGGAAGGGAGCAGCCCCTAGCTGCTCGGTCTCTGAGCTGATGGGCTGTGGGAGTCCCAGCAGCTGAACCCCCAGCAGTGGGGCGAGCTGTCCATCACCCACCTTGTGCTAGATGTCTGATCATAATCTGCTCATGTCCAAGTGAGAGTCTTTGCTGTGTTTTGCAGTTATTGGGGAAAAGCCCAGCATCTTCAGAGGGCAGTTCATCCCCATTGTCTTCAGCCCTGACATAAAATGATGGTTTGACCAGCTATCAGTGCTCATTTCTCCCCACATTCCAGAAGGCCAAGTTACACAGGAAAGGTTTATGATTTTTAAACACCTACGGTTTATGAATGTGATAATATTTGATTGAACTTTTGGTAACACCAGGCCTTCTCTGTTAATGCTAATGGGCTTATATTTAATTGGGAAGGGCATTAAGTAGAAGGAAATATAATTTTATGACTATGTTTTTTTGCTTGAGGTCATTTTCTCCTTCCATTACAAGTTAAAATCAATATGCGATTACAATACTGGTTGATATTAGGGTCGGAGTGAAATTTCCATTTTTAACATAGGAGCACAAATACAGCACGGTGTTAAAATTTACTCATCCATTCAAATGGCAAGATTTTAGGCAAATGGATGGCTGAGCTTCTGGGCAGCCCTGGTTACGTATTCTGAAGCTTTAGAGGGGAAATGGCAACAAAGTAGCAACTGGGAATTAATCTGATCAACCGGTTTTTGTGGGAAGTTTCTGGAGGAGAAGGCTTCTGCACTTGCCCATTCTCAGGAGAGGACAGCCGTGAGCAGAAGGGGAGGCCATGGGAGAAGGCAGTTCTGATGGCACAGCCAGTTGTCCCAGGCAGCCACACAGTTTGTGTGTGGGCTGCAGCATATTCCTGCCTGGGCTTTGCTGTTTGCAAATCCTGAACTAGGGCATACACCTAAGGACTGCACCTGGGCGTAAATGATTGTGTTATATCTCAGCAACTGTAGATAAAGGTGGTGGTGGTACTGGAACTCACTTTTATGACTGGTAAAAAAAATCAAATTCATAATTGATTAAAACAAAGCTAAAAGCAAAGGGCCAAGTTACAGCATCACTGTTTAAGCAAGACTGACTGGAATGAAAAATGATAGCCCAATATATTATGTTTTGCATGTGCGTGATGTTTACAAACTGTATATTAATAATCTCCAGCATCCAGCAAGAAGTTTTATTTTAAAAACTTTTTTGTGTTTTTATTTAAAAGACTGTATAAAGGAATGTTCAAAACTTACCCCAAAACATCTGGAGGCTGCAAAAGAAAAAAATAGCTTAGTTCCTTGTCCAGATGAGCACAGTTTTTAAAATTAGACATTGCAAATGAAAGGTTGGGCCAGGCCAGGCCACCCTCAGCACTGTGAACGTCAGGCTTTGGCCACAATGGCAGTACTTTACAGTTACATGAATGCTCTTCTTTGAAGCTACTTGAACAGTACATTTTAGACTGTTCAGTCTCAAATTTCACATAGCTTCACAACATAAACACAGGAAAAAGTTAACCCTTCCTTAAAAAGCAGCTAGTGAAGGAAAGCAAATCATAATTGCTTCTTAACCAGATCAAGCACAAGTTCCTTTTATTCCTTTTGGTGTTCGGTCGTCATAGATTACATTCTCTTTCTGATAAACAGGAGTGAGCCTGGACTGTAAAATCTGCATACAGTTGTGCATCTGAAAGGGATGGTGGCAGGACCCTACTTAAACAGAAATATAAGCAACTGCATTCTGAGAGGATGCTCATTTAAGTTTTGATTAGGAAGAGATAAGGATGCTCCTTTAAGGAGCTTAAATATTAGAAATATCAGGGGCTTTCTCTGGTTTGCTGTTTATTATAACAACAGTCTAAACTATAAAGTAGTATCCCATTTTAAAAGCTGATGCTTGTTTTCCATGGTAATAGCTCCATTCATGCGCAGCACTGTGGATGTCAGAATATCCCCCTTGGGAACTCCATGTTCTTACTACAGCTATTTTGTTTAAGCAATAACTTCCAGGCATATTGGAAATATGAGGTAGCAACCATGTATTGCACGCTGAGTATATACAGTATATGCACCAAGATGTTTATTCAGAGCACTGCAGGGCCCTTTTCCTGCTGAGGTTTACATTGTGCCTAGAAGCAGTGTTATATTGAGAGTTGAATTTTTACTGAAAAGAAAGTTTTTGAAAGAGTTTATAGCGATAAACTTTTATATAGCAATGCTGCAGAATTTCCACAGTAAGGAGCTTTGAAAAAATACAGGATTGAGTGTATGCTACAAAGGAAGTAATATCTTTAATTAATTAATCTACTGTCTTGGCTGCATTACTTTTTAATAGCTGTAGTTTTGCATATTCTGTGAATAAACGGGTTGTCCAGATGGTGCTTAAATGAGACTTTGAAACTGATTTTCTTGAGAACATCTAAAGTAGTCACCAAAGGAGATGCTATTACAAAATTAAGTCGTATAATATGTGTACTGCAAGGCAGCTCCATGTCCTAATAGTGTCATAGCTTGAGTTTTAGCTGAGTATCTAAAAGAGGGCAAGGAAGGAGGGAGAATGATTCACAGCGTAACTCCCAACGCTGGATACTCTGGTCCCATTTTCAAAAATGGTGTTTGTTTCTAAGGGTTTCCTGTACTCCCAATCTGACAAAGAGTAGGTCATATTCCTTCTTGAAGTGCTTAGTGCTGTGCGCACACTGACTGTTATGAGCAATCAAAATGACAGATAATTTACATACATGTTAATTTGGATACCTTTGGGGAACGTTTTGACATTTTCTTAATGTGCAGATAAAGTATTCTTTCTTTATGTCACTTTTAAAGATAAACGAAAGCAGTTTTCAGTTCTGAATTGAATGCAACCTGTATCTTTTTGTTCTTTAAAGAGACCTTAAACCGGAGACCTAATAACCTAGATCTGAGTACAACTGAAGCCCGTAGCCTTGCTCATAGCATGATTATGCTGTGAGTAACCCAACTGTAACTAATGGCAGAAAATCCCCAGGGTGTAAATTCCATCCAGCATGAAGCGATTATAGTCTAACCCTTAGTGATGAAATGATCTTGTCAGAGTTCATAACCTTTAAAACAACATGGTGCCTACTAGCAAATCTGTTTAGTACAGGTAATATTTTTGCATTTTTGTTTTGTCACTGTGCATACTTTTAATAGCAACATCACCATTCTCAGCCCGTGTTTAGTAAGATTTTATTGAATTGTTCAGTGTTAAATAAAATCGGTTAATATGACTATAAAAGTTATTTATAATTTATGAATACAAAGTAAGAAATTTAGGAAACTAAAATCAGTAAGTAGTTGAGTTTTTTATAAAATGTCTGACAAATTTAGATGAAAGGGACTACTTTCAGGGTAATGCTTTTTTCTACAGCTGAGTCTCTTAATATTCTTAGGAAGTGAGTAAGTACAACTGGGCAACATATCAGAAGTTTAGGCTGGGTGGAGGTAAAAACGATATTCCACACATTTCTCTGTTTCTTTTGCCAGCATAAAAGTCTGCCTCATCAGTGCTTTGTTTCCCTTCTTTTCCTCTTTAGCTGATAGCTGTCTCCTGTGTGCTTTGTCTATTAACTCAATACAAGCAATGTTTACTGAAATGTCATGCCTAATTGTAAGTGGTAATGCTGTGTGCATGAGAAATGAAGAGTACAAAGGAGTTTTCTTTAACCTATTTCAGCTGCACAGAGAAGTTTAAGATGCAGCCTACATTTTACAGGTTTGAACTAAGATTCAGGGGCATTTTTTCATGTAGATAAATATGCTTATCCATTTTTATTCTGTTGACAGCATTTATCACAGACTGGGACATATTTGGGTACATCTGAATGCAGTTTATAACATCGCAATATTCAGTCTGGGAACAAGCTTCTAGATACCAAAATATCAAAGAGTATTTTTCATGGGAAGGTGGGAATCTGGAGCCCCTGCTTAAAAATACCAGGCACGTCCTTACTGTTAAACTCACTTGTTTAAAGCAATAGAATGAAATCCTCATTCTGATAAGCTCAATAGGAGTCTTTTGCAAAAAAAAATCCAACAATTCAAACCCAAGAATTTCACCGTAGTCTATTTTTCAAAGGCTTACCTTGGAAATGGCTGAGCAGTTGTTGCTCTTAGCAGCCATCATACTGTCTTTGCCAGCCTTGTCTGATGAGAGGAGGCCCTGAAAGGCTGGAATGATCCCAGAATCTTTGTCTGTCCAGACAAAATAGCTGAGAATTGTACTGTTTTCTGTTCCAGTTACTAGTAGTTACTGCTCATTTTATTACTGGAGAGTATGACACTCCTTTAGAGTGGGAGCATAGCCTTAAGTCTCTGAGGCTTAATTCATAAACTTAAGCAGAGATTTAAGTAACTCATCTAGCAGACACTGGATGGAGCCCTACTCTCTGAGGATACCCATTTCAGCTAGATCCGATGCAGAAGCACTGATCAGAGATGAAAAGCCGCCCTAATGAATCCTTCAGGCATTTTCTCAAGATATGCTGAATCTAAAAATAGCATGTCAAACAGCAGATGTGTCTGCATGTCCAAGGCAGACACTTCATGCCCACCACAGGAAGGACAGGACCTTCCTATGGGGCCCATCTTGTAGAGACATAGAGTCTGTGACTGGGGGAAATGCCTGAAATGAAAGGGAACAATAAAAATAAGTTAATTCCAAAAACTAGTCAATCTGGGTTTGATTGCTGGGTTCCTGCACTAGAGAGGGGAGTTCCTCTGAAACTGAATGCATAGGGAAGAAGACTGTGAGCCAGCAGCTGATGCCTCTAGGCACAATGACAACATGTTTTGGAAAGTTCTGGATGAAGTCTTTTGTTTCTTTATTATTCTGTGGTTGTGTGTATGCCTATGCTGGAAATGCAGTTTTGCTTCATCAACCACACTTATCTATTTATAGATTTATTTTTTTTTAATCAAAATTATAGAGTAGCTTTGCCAGTACTTATTATACAGAAATAAAGTCAGGACAAAGCCCTTCAAAACTACAAACATTTCCAGGCCTTTCATTAGTGCATTGAGGGTTTAATTCTTAGGAAGAAAAAAAAAATAGCATTGGAAGCATAAGGGTAGTGTTTCCTGGATTTTTTTAAATGTAAGTAAAGGCATTTTTGAGCATTCGAAATTTCCATTTTCTCTTCTTCGACTTCCCTCGGGCAGGCAGTGGTAGCATCTGTCTTTGGTAAGAATGGATTATAGGTCAGTCAGCATGCCAGGGCTTTAGCTAGCGCTCTCCTTCCTTAGCTAAAGGAGATTAAACTGCTTCAACTGGCTGGTTCATTTTCATTGGCTTGAGAATCAGTAGATTGTTTTTATTAGGCTCTGATAATTTTAAAAGTAGCCTAATGGGGTTAGGGCTTGTTTTGCTAATAGATTGGCTGAACGGCTTACTGCTTGTTGTGTTCTCATTGATTACTAGCATTTTAATTTGTTTAGAGGCTTAATGTGTAGTCTCTTAGTTATATTAATCTCCGCTTATATTATAGCTGAAACACTGCCAACCAATTTTTATTGAATAGTCTCCTCTTATTACCTGGAAATGCATTTTGTTCCCGCTGGTTTGCATTCAGATTTTCTTTTAGATTATGTAGCAGATTGAAGGGATTGCATGCACATACTGAGTATCATGGGCTGGGTCCTATTCTACATCTAGAGAGGAATGTTTGTGAGTTATTTTCCGAAGTGTTTGAAGAAGGGGAGTCTCAGCTTCTCTAGTACCATTCTCTCTTTAAGCTTATAACTTCTGGAGAGCCCGGAAGAAGAAGTTATAGGCAGGAATATGTCCACATCACGGCCAAAGAGTTAGGGAGCAAGTATGGATCTGCAGAAGAGCCCACCATCCCTCATCATTCTCAGTTTCATCAGAATCCAGCTGATAAAGAGGGAACACAAACACTCCAGCATTCCCAACTGCTGTAATTTCGGTGTCTCCTTTACTGAGGGGTTCTGTGATGATTATCTACTGGAAGCCCCATAAAGATGATTTTAGTAGAAATATGCTGCAGAGGTAAAGGGAAAGCTACAGGGAATCAGTAGAAAGCACAAAAGTAAGGAGGCAAGACCTCACTGCAGATGGTCCTCACCTTGACTGGATTACAGTTCATGTCCATTTTGCCTTCACAAAGTCATCTTTACCCTTTGCCTGCTTCTTTGGACCCCAACCTCATGCTTTGCACATCTCAGTGACCTAACAGCATTGTGAAAAACAGTTATATGCATATGTCTATCAGTCCCGGAGCTTTGTGCTATTCTTGTATTTTCTGTATATGCTTGAGGTTATGTTCCTTGTATCTTATTGACTGTAAAAATGGCTGACAAATATTTGCTTAAACTTCAAAGCCAGGAAAATTGAAAAAGTGTATCTTTGATATGCACTAGACCTAGACTCTTCAAGTCAAACTGTTACAATTCAGGGGGAGTTTTAAAAGCTTTTGAGTGAAAGCACCTGATCTGGATATAGATCCACTTCTGTGGTAATTACAGTTCTGCTATCTTTTAAACTAATTACTTCAGTTTTATCTGGGCAACTTGCTTTTCTTGCAATCTAAAGTAGCCCACTTGGATGGGTATTACACCCATCATCAGCACTGACTGAAAAGCATCTCTTAGAATTGCTTGTACTTATATCTATCTCCTTTAGCTTGAGTTTTTCTGGATAGCCCAAAACTATCAGGTTGACTACCTGCTGGAATGACAGCTGACAGCTTTAAACTCCTACAGGCTTTAAACCCTGCCTTTATTTCTGTTCAGGTTGGATTTATTGCAGTCAGAGTGCCAAGATGTAATTTACAGGAATGAGATCCTGGCTGCATTGAAATCTATGGAAATTTTACTTTCAGTGTCTTTTCTATCTTGATGGTAAAAGTCTTGCGGTCTTAAAAGGGGTGAGAATTTTTTTCTGACTCTCTAGATAAGCTTTCCAAGTTAAGCTGAAGTTTACAGTGATCTTTTGTATTTCTCCTCTAATCAGTACAAAGTTACCAAAAATATTTGTGGTTAGATTTTTATGTCTAATATTACTGTTAGTGAAAGATTTAGGAGATGTGTCTTCAATTTGTAAAAGCAAATGAAATTAGGATGCTGATGAGTCTGCTCACTGCAACCACTATTCATGTTAAATCTTGCCCACCTAGTGAATCATGTCTGACATTCCTGTTACTTAGAAAACTGGAACATCTCTTTATGTAGACGTGATCTTTTCTGAATTGAAAGTTCTTGTTACTGAGTTTTCTAACAGAAAGCTGGAGAGATTGCTGTCACCTCACTGACCTGCCTGCCCTTTACCCCTCGTCCCCAGAGCACAGTCTGGGAACTGGTGTCAGAGTTGGGAGCTCAGGCCTGAGCCTCAGCTTTCAGGACTGTTCCTCTGCCTGCTTGTCACAGGGAGGAATCTGAGGGGAACATCCCTGAAATTACATCCCTGTTCATATTGAGCTCTGGAAGCATTCCCTGACATGTAGGATTTAAAAGAAAGCCCACATATTTACTTTGTCCTCTGCAAGTGCTGCAAAGGAAAGAAGCACAGAAGTGCACAAAAGCTGTTACAAATTGTTGAGCACTGAAAACCATTACTTATCTCTTCACAGTATCTCCCTCCTCCTCATTTTCTGTGCCTTGCAGAATTTATTTTCGTCGTCTTTGGTAAGTACAGTTTGTTAGCAGCGTCCCCGTAAAACCCAAATATGAAAGCAGTTTGGAAAACATTTATAACTTTAAAAAAAAATCCTACAAGTATTTTAAAAAGTTGTTTATTTAGGATGTAAGTAAAGCAAATGGAAGAAGTGGAAAGAAACAGACATGTTTACAGTCTTACTCATATAAGGTGATGCATAGAGTTATAGAAATTAATTGTGAGGCTAGTAATAACAGTAAAAATTAACAAGTGATAAATCTTTTTCCCTCACTAAAAAGGATTAAAGCAGACCAACAAATGCTCTGGTAGTAGCTGTGCCAGAGTAACTGTTTGTGAATTAGTTATTCATTCTCAAGGGCAATATTATTTCCATTAGAACCATATTGAATAATAATTAAAAAGCTGTCCAAGGTTTCTCACGGTCCCTATGGCTTTGCACTTGATTAGCAGCTAAGTTTGGTTTTGTTTTGTTTTTTTTTTAATTTATTGACCTGGGCTATTTCAAACACTGTTGGACAAGACAGTATTTTAACTTCTTTTTCAACATGTATTCCGCCTGTGAGACAAACATTTGACTTTCACATGAATATATAGTATAATGGTATTTGCATAGTGGGCAGGGGAGAGGGGTGCTGCCCTGAGAGGTGTCCTGTCAGAGTCCCTGTCCTGGGCTGTGCTGAGGCTGCCTCAGGACCTGTGCTTCCCTGAGGCTGGGGTGCTGTGTGTGCGTACGCATCCCGAGAGGGCTGAGCAGAGGCTAGGTCACAGGCTATGCTTTCAATCCTTGTTTGAATACCATGGGCTTTAGCTCTCTGTCTATAGGGGTTAGTATATGCTGCATCATCTTAAAAGCAGCTCAGAAATGTCATCCTGCTCAGCTGTTCATCTTCCACCTCAGTGACACAGTCACTGTCATATATCTGGCAGTCTCTTCAAACTAGTTTCTTTATTAGCCTAAGCACCTTCAAATAATTAGATATAAAAGCTATTACCAGCAATTCCATATGCAGTGATGCAGCCTGAGTTTGGAAAACATATGGACATCACAAACTCTAATGAGCAGACATTGTCTTTAGAAGAGAAAGGAAAGATGTTTTCTTTTATTCTGTAATCATGAAGTGAATGTTAACCGGAATAGTTAACATTTCAGCTAGTCTCCATCAGGATTCAGAGAAACAAAAATAGTAGCATTTTAGTTCATTCCCTGCTGGACACCAGAACCACTAACACAGTCCAATATGCCACCTGGGAGCTTGCCCTTCTGGGCAAGAGATCTAGGAAAATACAAATTATTAGTTGTCAGATTTCCTTTCATTCCTTTAAGTGCGTTTTCTGTAGATCAGTGTAGCTACAGTGTTTGTTGGGACGTTGCTCTCTCTAATAAGCTCTTCACAGTGATCTTTTATAATAGTAGAAAGTGAGGATATTGTGCTGCCAAGCTGTCTGACATACAGGTAGTTGTGACCTGAAACAAGGGACCTGCCTGTAGGTCATCCTTTCTTTTTTTTTTTTTTTATGTTTAATTGATAAATCACTACAACAAAAACTACCTACCCATGGGACAGCAAGGTAGGAGAGTCCTACTTTAGTCAACTGCATTGTAACTGGGTGGAAATAATCTTTGACTAACTTGGAAGCAGGAAGAGAGGAAGACTGTGAATCTGCCCTCTGATAACCCCCAAACTCAGTTAAGCTCTTTGATCAGCACCTGGCTGAAGTCCTGGCTTGTTCTCTCTTTCTGTTGTACGACTTCTTTCTTCTATTTATAATCAACAGGCTTTCCAAGCTTCCTTCTGCAGGAAGCACGGGAACCATTGCTTCCTTTTTTGCATTCTGCTGGCCTGTTTTTTTTGTGTTTTTTTTTTTATTATGAGAAAAAGTAAAGTTGCTAGACAAAGACATAATGAGATTTCTCGTTTACTGACATGCGGTGCATTTGTCTATACATTACAATTCTCAAGACCTGCTCAACCACTATTTGAATTATTCTGTGAGACTTTAATCTTAAAGCTCTGTCCATCTCAGTGTTAAATTTAGATCACCTTGAAGGTGTTAACACAATCCCAAGTTTGATGCTTTCTGCATACCTCAGTGCTGCCACAGACCAATAATTACAGTGCTAATTCTGCTCTTATTTAAAGTGGAACACTATCATTTTGTCTTTCATGGCAAAAATAAGCTTTAACTGCTGTAAAGCCTATGAACTTCATAGAATTTTTCCATCATCGTCAACATTTTAACTGCAAAGTAAGTACAAATGTGTGGAAACTTTGAAGTCCACAGGTTAAGCCTGGATAAACCGAGTATAAATCAGTGCATCATTCCAGCCCCTGCCATGAGCTGGGCCATCCGTGAGTGTTGCCTCTCAGCCACAGACACAGGAAGACACTGACAAGAACCACATAGAAGCATTCCTCGGTGACTTATATAGTTAATTTTGGGTTTTGCAATATATCAACACAAATGTATGAAACTTTAAAGTGTACTTCCCTTATCATTGACAATGAGCAAGTACTGATTATAGGAACATCTTTGTATTCATTGTCTAAACTTCCAGGTTTACAGGAAAAGCCTTGCTTTTTTCTCAAAGCCATAAAATATTTGTATCTCTCTAATGGCTATAATTGCTGTTTTGGAGGGTTTGTTTCTTGTGGAAAATCTAAATTTCTTTAATTATAGTATCTGTAAAGCAGATGCCAAGCCTCCTGTGTCTGAATTCTGTCTGTGTTGTATGTCTGTAGTGCTGCTGCATTTTGCAAGAACTTCTATTTGCTTTGTTAGAACAATACACATGTACAGCTGGTTGAATTTTGTCTCATTGCATTTGAAGCCAAATTACAGAAGCAGGATAACTTTTCACACAGCACTATCTGCACATCATGTGCGTGCCTAGACTGTACACACTGCATATTCCACTGTGTGAGTGACAAGGACGATGTAGGCAGATCATGGGGCTTAGAGCCATCCTTTCCAGTAGCTATGACTAGTGGTGGCTGGCACCAAATGTGTAAGAGTAAGAAACACTCAGGATGCAGTTTGAAGACAGTGTGCCATCTCATCTCATCTCATCTCATCTCATCTCATCTCATCTCATCTCATCTCATCTCATCTCATCTCGTCTCTGAACCACAGCTTGTAATTTTTGGACATTTATACCAGTTGTATAATGTATATATACTGGTATACATAGTGCAACACTTTTGGTGAACCAAGAGCACAGCCATATGGACCTGAGAAGTTCATACAACGTTTTGTTTAATGGTGGTACTTGAATCAGCTACAGAGCCGTTACTGTAGCTCCATTGGCCAAAAGGAGCCAATAGTTTGAGAACTGTTAATTTTTTAAAACATATTTAATGTGTGAATTAGTGGGTTACTTTTTCCTGGAATTTAGTTATTGTTAAGAAGGATATCAAGATACCAGTAGTTAAAGAAACATTTTCTTTGTAAGAAGCATCCTTCAGGATTGTCCATTCTTGGCTTCAGTGATTTCCTTTGGCAGTGAGTTTCTGAATTACAGGTTTATGTAGAATTGTTTCCTTTACGAAATTCTGGTTGTCCACATTCTTGTCTTCTGAAGAACTAACTGTCTCTGTGATTCCAAGTCTGCTTCACCTCACTGCGATTTTTTTTAAAAAGCAACTCTTCCGGTTAACTGAATTATGTATTTTCTTTCCTGTGTCTTTGCTCAGGAATATCAAATTCAGTTATTAGTGAGTATTTGTCTGTACAGTACCACTGGTGACACTTAATACATAAAGCAGATTAGTTCTAATTAGAGGAATAAAAATATTGAATGTTGACTATAAATGTTCTTGGTAAAATAAATGTTTCTGTTGTTAAAGTAAACTTAGAGAACTGTGTACCGAAGGAATTCTGTTGAGTGGTTACTATATTCGATTAGTTACCACTCCAGTGCTTTTGCATTTAGAGAGGTAATTTGCCACATTCAGAGAACACTGAAGTCAATTGAAGTGTATTTTTCAAACAGTAGACCAAGGACTGAAGTTTGTGAGGCACTGTCCTGTAATATTTAAATCATCTTTTTTCTTCTGAGGACCATCCAATTACTACCTCAGTTACTACATGAGGAAGATTAAGCAACATTTTTCAAGATCAGCAGAAGATATAAAGAGGTAAATAAAACCGTCACTGAATTTAAAAAAATGCACAGTGAGCCAACAAAAATGGAGACTGAGCAAAGACCTAAATATTCCATCTGGACATTCACAATCCATAAGGGATTGCTGCTCTGTCAGAAGAGGGTTAGTGTAAAACAGCTTGACTCTTAGAAATCAAATCAAGTTCAGCGTAGTGCAATTGTTGTTGATCAAATACACATTTTCCAGTGAAACCATCTGCAATGTGATTTGCGTCTTGCCTGACCAGAATGTAATGAGAATGTACTAGTGTGTTGCAGTAAATGAGTTTCTGTGCTATTGTTGATAACTTAAGTGATTCTTTTCATAAAATCAGAAAATAATCATAGTGTTACCCATGTAGAAAGTGGGAATATTCAGAGAAAGTTGAACTGTCTTTGAGATCTCTATTTAAAAGAATGGAGGCAGTGCCACACTTTGAATTACCAAAGGATTGCTAGGCATGGAATGGCAGTTATCCAGATCACGGGAGGAAAGAAAGACACAGCATTCACAGACACCACCTGGTTGGCCTTTCTAAATAATGTCTTGCAAACCTGTAAAACGTGGCCATTCCAGTGCTGCCTTTGACATTCGCAGATTCAAGTAAACGTCTGAGGACATCTTTGTGGTTCTGAATTGAACAGCTGCACTGTTATTAGAAGATTCATAAAACCTACAAAAGACCTCATGAATTTCTAAAGACTCTGAAATGAAGAGTGTGCAGAATAACATCTGCTCATGTTTCCTAAGGTCTATTGTTGCATCTGCCCCGACAAAGAATCCCAAAGAATGCACATTGTTTATATGTTTTCTAAACACTTCATGAGACATCATTTCTAACAGCTCATTTGAATATCCAGGAATATCCTTTCACATGAATTCCCTCTGCAATCAAACAGGAATTAAGAGGAAAATCTGTTCTTGTTTTAATATTTGAAAAAGAAATCTGCTGAAAATCAAACAATTACAGTTGCTGGAGGCATTGATGAGAATGGTTGGGAACCATATTCCCTTTCTATGGTTTTTCCCTGCTGTTACATGAAGGTTTTCTAAGTTTGCTCACAATAGTGATTGGGGGAGGGGGCAAACTGACTTTTCGATGCTTGTAAGAATCTTACAGGGCTTCAGCAGTACTAAAATATCTGAATTACTTTAATAGGAGTGTTACTTGAAGAGGTTACAGGGAAATGCATCACCTCTTTTTTTCCTCTTCAAAATTGTCCAAACAGTAGCAGAGACAATGATGACAATACTGAAAGTAAAATTAACTCCCTATTATTGATACAGCTTCTGAACAAGCTTTAGTTCTTCATCCTTCTCCAAGTGTTATCAAGGTCGAAGGGTTATTTTGTATGATGGAAGATTTTCTCTGGAGAAGCTTGAGAAAGGCAGGGCTGTAAGATAAGCTTTACAAAATCACTAAGCAATATGAGGATTGTGTAGTTAAAACAAAAGTACCACCACTGTTAGAAAAAAACATGCTGCAGCACATCTGCTTAAATACAGTGCCAAAGAAAAGCTTCTCTCTTGAAAAACTTCACAGTCTGGAGGACATTCTAGGTTATTGGCAGTTCCTTCTGTGGTTGAGTTTTCTCACAAAAACTCCACTCTGCTCTTCTGTCCAAACCCAGATTTTATTTCTTGCTGGGCATTACTGTATTTTACCCTGTCTAGTCCAGTTCCCAGCTTCCTTATGCTGCCACAGAATCGGTGCAGTGCAGCAGCCGCAACCAGTTACATTCAGGCCCTGTGGATGCTTTTGTTATGTTGCATTTTCTTTCTCCATTCCTTCACCAAAGTTGATGAGTAAACAAAGGCTTCATTTAATGCTATACCAACATGATAATGATATTTGAAATGTTCAAAAGAGGCAAATGTAAAGAAAACTTAGAAAAATTGAATTTTTCTTACTGTGTAGTTCTGGCTTCCTTCAGTATTACATTGTAAGTATATTGGGTATTCTTGCCAAGGTACTGGGAATTCCCTCTTTATTGACATTTTCTAATTGTTTTGTGAGCTTTCTCCTCTGTTTCTCTTTCTTCTTCATACTCAAGCAAGTGCTTTTTAAAATAATTTATAACTTTTTTGATGAAGTTCGTATTGATTACTGTAGGCAACATTGCTGAAAATGAATATATTAGTTGTGCTGCTTCACAGAGCCTCCTGTAAGAACCTGGCTCTGTACATCCTTTGGGATCTGCACCTCCAATCTACTCCAGATAGGTTCAGATGGCAAATATGGCCCGTTGCCTGCTCCTTTACATTGTTTGCCATAAAAGGAAGAGAGCAATGTGTTCCCTTCATGTTAAGTCAGGGGTTTGTTCTCCCTCGGATATTGGGATTTAAGAAATTCCACTTGTACTTAGGAACTGCAGTTTTAGTCAGTACATGCTGTCCTGTTGTTTAGCAATGCTGCTTCTGAACTGAAGCGCTCTGGCTTTCAGTAGTGCCAGGAGTTTGTGAAAGAGCCAAGAGAAAATTTCGTTCCCGGCTGATGCTGGAAAAGAGCAGACCAAGGACCCCACCGCACTGCAGGGCTGGAGTGCCGCGGTGGGGAGTATCATCATTCCTCACAGTACTCCACTTGGATTAGACTGGAATTGGATAAAATTTCAAACATGATAAATAGAGTGATAATTTTAATATAACCAAGATTAATAATATTATTTTAATGTTCTTTTTTGAATGTGCATAAATATTATTTCAATATCATCTCTAAGTTACGCAACAGGCTTTTTTTGTCACTTTGAATAATTGGTAATTGAAAAATCTTTCCCATCTGTTTATAACAAAAAGCATCTGTTCAACATCTGCCAGAAAAAAAACGTCTTTGGTGGAAGAGAATCTGTGGATTAGGGAAAACGGTCTCTGTTCAGAGGCCAGAAATTATTGGGTGAACCTGCATAATTTGCATTTTCAGATTTTGAAAGAATGCACTTCCAGAGAGAGTTACCTAGGGGTAATTCATATTCCTCTGAATTTTTTAGATTATTGTAAATACCATGATATTGTAATCTAACATCCACTCTGTTCTCCTTAACTTTTTTGTGCCTTTTAAACTAATAAGAGAATTGTACAATTTGTTTCCTCGTTCTAGATGAAAGTTTTTTATTGTTGATATAATCCCTCTCTGTAACAGAGAATCAGAGAGAGCTCATCTCTCTTAAAATACTGGTGTTTTTACTGAGAACCATCTACATAAATCACTTATTCTGATAATAACAAGGGATCTGGGCTGAATTGCAGATTGTAGAATTTGTAAGTAAAGCAGTAAATGGAATAATAATTTTTTAAAAAGTATGTTGCTATTTTTGTTGAGTTTCCAGAGTCTTTTAACATAAAGGCTGTATAAATCAAAGTTTGGAATATTCTTTGCTAGTCACATGTATATGCCTTTCAAAGCTAAACTCTCCCGCAGTGCTTCTGTTCCCTCTGGCCAAACCCAAACCAAAGTGGGAATCTCCCCTTTGTTTCCTGATGTCATTGAACACACATTATCATATGAAGCTTTTCTGAGCAAATTTGGCTTTCTTAACAGGTAGCAGGACCACAATGATAAGCAGCCTGGAGTAAGTAACTACAAAATCATAATGCTCTGGTTTGGTTTCGGAGCAGTAGCTCTCTGAAATGCTGGCTTTCACTGACGTGAAAGCATGAAAATTCAAATTTGTATGAAAATTCAGTTTGATCTAGAAAGATCTTTTCAAAATGAATTCAACTGAAAATTTCATTTTTCCAGGTCAAAAATACCAAAAAATAAAACACAAACATTTCTAATATTCTCGAAAAATATCCTGGTAGTAGTAGACATAATGAGATTCAAAGGAGTCTGGATCACATTCCATATGAAGAGTTTTTCCTTTTGCAAAGCAAATTAAACAGATGTTGCAGAATTACGATATTTTATATTTTCTTTTTTCTAGACTATGTGAATTTAATACTGTTTTCATCCAAAGAACAATCTATTGCATATTAAATACATATATTTAGAATACATTTTTATGCATTGTTATTATTACAGTATATAACTGCAGCTGTAGTATTGTTTAATTTATTAAATATACTGTATTAGGTTAAATTAGTATTACACATTTACATGTGTGTATTTAAAATACGTGTGTATTTATGTGTGCTAAGCTAGATCAGTGTTGCTGCATGGCTTTGCAGTGCCACAAAGGCAAGCAGCTAAAGTTTCTGCCACATGTTAGTTAATGCCGCTGGCAAACTACATTCAGGTAATAGCAATTAGACGTGGACAGGCTGTCCCAAAAGAGCTTTCCTTTGTCTCATTATTACTAATTGTACACGCTTTAGTCAAGAAAGAGTTGAATTCAGCCTTAGGAAGCAGTTCTCCTGTCTTTCTCAATAATTTCTTAGAAAACCTAGTTATGAAAAGTAGCTTGCTGACGACTCCGTAAGCGGCTGAGGTGCAGGAGTGAGTGGGATACATAGCAAGAACATACTATGAAGTGAGAGGGATTTTTTTCTATTACTGCTTTATTTGAAATGCACATTAACTCTGTTGGTTCCAAGATATCTTACAAATCGGTGGGTACTTCTGTCATTTTCTGATGGTCCTTGAATATTCATTTTCTTTGCATAAATGGGTCTGTGATAAGAAGAATGGGAAGACCTAGAATGCCTAGGATGAACCCTGTACAGACCTGTACAGTATTTGCTATTGCTGGTAACAACAGCCGGTGCTGGTGTCGCTGCACCAGGCAGAGGCAGGTAAAAACCCCCTGTGTGGATTGCTCTGCCTGAAGCAAGGGGGAAGTGTGTGGATACAGGCCACTTTTTGTAGAAGCATTGCCTGATGCTGCAGCAGTGCTGCCAGTTAACCCAGACAAACTCTAAATGCAGACACACTGCAGGGAAGCCTTTTAAGCTAATTCAGTTTTCTTTCTTCGAACCGTGAGTAACTTGGGACTGATCTATTCCAAGAGAAGAGTTTTGCAGAAGGTATCCACATTCGTCAATGTTTTATTAGTACATCCTGAATAGAAAATATTTGAAAGCATGTTCTGCTGCTAGTGCAGAGTACTTGGAGCTGGCATGGAGTGCTTCAAGATGGCATGCAGAAGCTTCACTGCCCTTATCACTGTGGAGAGGCAGCGACCCTGAAAAGAGACAAGTCAGCTTATGGCACCAAATGCAAGGTTTCCTGCTTGTTTCCCTCACAGTTTTGAGTCAGTATCCAAGGGTTTCCCAAACCCACAGTTCAGATCTCAGACTCTCCCAGAGTCAGAGGCCAGCTGGCATCCTGGCTACTAGGATAGCTTGTCAAGGAGCCAAGAGCGTGAGCTTACCGGGTGCTCTGAGTGCAGTGGCCTTGGTTCAGTCTGGGTAGCTGTCAGCACTGCAAATTGCAGGGTTCTGATGGAGGAGCAAGGCTTTCAGAAAGCAACAAAAAAAAAACTTGCCCAAAGCGCAAGATTGGAAATGCTTATTATGAATCAGCTCGTGGTGCCTAGGCATTTGACAGGATGTGCATGACTTCGACTTGAAGATACAGTACTTGATGTGATAGTTAGAGAAGTACTAAGGTGTATCTTCTAACATAAGCAGATTCACAGGGTGAGGTTTGTCAAACACTGTTTTCACAAAACCCAGCTACTCCTGGGTACTGCTCTTCCTGATTACCTGCACAAACCCCCTCTGGATTCAGATTTTGTTCTGAACTTGAGATATGGGCAGTTTTTCAAACACCATCAAATATCTATGATGGATGCTAAATTCACAAGCATTGTATAATGGTTTAGTTTTTAAATGTAAAACTAAATAAAACAATATGGACCATTTTTAGCAGCAGCATTTAAATACTTATTGAAACATGAAGTTTAGCAGAACTTTGCAGGTGGGTGCCGAACTATAAAGATCTTGGGACGTGTTGGAACAGATTCTGCAACACTGGAGCTGAAGAGAGCAGCCAGGAAACACTATTGGGGATCCCACGGGGACTGTTGCCCCAGCTGGGAAGCGGGTGATGGCTGCCTGCCACCTCCTGCCTGCCCCTGCCTGGCTCTCCTGGCTCCACTGGCCCCGGCATGTGCCCCACATGGAGAGGGGAGCAGGTGGGGAGTGTCGGCACAAGGGGAGCCCCCAGCCACTGCCGCCTCCTTAAGGCATCTTTCTGCTGGTTTTTGTTCTTCCTCAGCTGGGGCCAAGAGTCTGACTGTGACATCTGAGATCTGGCATAAATTGCCCTTGTAGACGTTAACCTGATCAATTATTCTGTAGTTCCCTTTAATAAATTCTCATTTTGCATTAAAATGGGATGTTGTCTCATATCATAATCCTGTATGTTGTTTCCATGAAAACAGAAGTTTATCTATAAAAGAGTATTTTCTTATCAGCTAGTGTAAAGGATAACTGCTCTGTTCTGTTTAGCTCAGTCCTAACAAAAAGTTCGTATCGTTTTGCATCACTGTTATCTCTCATCTTCTCTTTGATGATGATACTGACTGAGTTTCATGTGTGAAGGGCAAGAGTTGTTGTAAATGCTATTTTCTGCAGCCATCCTTTCCTCTGATGCAATGGGAGAACTGTGTGCTGTTTTGTGCCCTCAAAGATTATTAAATCGTGCCTACATTTATGTTTCTTTTCATCCCTCTGCTATATTCATAAATGCTATATTCACAAAACTGAAATCAAAAGAGTAAGGTGACACACAGGTTTGCACTGTAAGATGACACATATGTCTGAACCTCTTCCACTCATTCATATTCTCCTTTGAGCCACTTGGTAGAAAATTTCAGCTCTAAGAAACAGGAGTCTCTTCTGCTAGCCTAGCGACTGACAAAGCTGTGTCTTTAATCCCTTAATCAATGTCAAAGCCAAATGCACAGAAGCATTAGTGGAGTAAAAGCTTTGGTAGGGTGGAATACATTAGAGTGCTGCCCTGGGGCATGAAAGACGGTGTCTAGCAGGTCTCTTACAGGGCAGGCAAACACAGGCCGAGATCCCCGCGGGGGACAATAAGAAGGAGCCATCTACAGCTCCAGGGTGTTATCATTTGCAAGCAGTCGAAAGAGTGACACATGAGGTGCAAGAATGTCCTTTGAATGGTGTTTATTGACGCAGTTTCAGATCTTTGTTTGATTGTATATATATTGAACTTCTCAAGTAACACTGAAAAGTAATTATCAAGCAATTACAGCGACCTAATTTGCTCTTTCAAAATTTGGTTGTATGTTTTGTGTCATCCTGTCACTCAGCGAAATCATAATTAGGTTTCACTGCAGCATAAATGTTAGTGAAATGTGCTGTCCAAGTCAATCAGTGTTATGAAGAAATTAATCTAATCCAGTTCCTCCTCCTAATGAACTTCTTCATGTACCACTAGCGCTTATCTCTGGACCGTACTGGTCAGGCAGAGAGTAGCTTCAGCAGCAGTTTTGTTACTTCTTTCTCTGGTGGCTTTGTCAATGCATGCCCAGGTGAAAAAGGCACAAAGCGTATCTTTTTGTGGAGAGCTGTGTCCTGTGGCCATAGATCAAAACACAGGCTTTTAAATGTGGTAGATCTGCATGTGCATTTTGACACGGGTGGAATACAAATACCAGGGCCTGACAGGAGTGCGGGGTTTACCTCTCACAATCCTTTCTCCTATTTGACAATACATTGACAAAATGTTTAGTTACAAAGCAATTAAAGAGCAGCAAAGTGTTTACAGTATAATCTTTTCCATGTTGATATTGCCAAATAATTTTGGTGAAAAATTTGTTTTCTGGACTGGTTCTTTTTAAGATTGCCATGATTTGCTGCCCCAGTCATCTGAATATCAGTGGCTCGGGAGTGTTGGAGGTGGAGAGGCAAACACAACAGCATTGTCAAGATGCAAATGCTACAAATTTGTGAATCTCTACCTTTTGTGATTAAGTTAGACACAAAGTCCATATTACATTATATTGATCCTTTATATAAAGCTGTAAAAGAAATTATGATCAACAAATTAATATTTGTTTATCAAATTATTATTAGATAAAATATGATTTAAGATACAATATAAGAAAAAGTAGAGTGCTCAGATGTAGCTCCATTTTTCTGATCATTCCCTAGCTTTTCATTCTTCCTGTTGTAGTTCCTGACTGATATTAATTATGTTCCTCCAACAACGTAGTCAAATGCAAGGACAGTCTTTTGCTTAGAAGATGCTTAACCTTGCAGCTAAGCACGCAGTAAATAATATTGTAGCATCTTTACCACAGCTTCCTATATGAGTCAGCAAGCACAGAGACAAGGAGGGTTTTAGTCTTTATTGCTTATTTACTTTAGCATATGATTAGTATCAAATGTCTTTTCGAGTGCTTTGTTTGTGGATGTTTCTTGTTAGAGCTTTGGTTTCCAAGACACTATTCTTCCTCACTGAAAGGAAATATAATTTTTCTGACTAAATCTCGCCTTTTCATTTATTATGCCGGTAATTTCCCCTGATGATATGGGGGAAAAAGATTTCATTTCCATTTTGATGACAAAATTCCCCTATATGTGATGGTGAATGGCTGACATCCTGACCTGATCTAAAGTGTGCTGAAATCAGTGAGCATCTTCTGTTGGCTTTTGTTGTCTTTGTATCAGGCTGTGAGAGCATGATCCTGTCTGCTGAAGCCAGTGGGAGTTGTGTCTTTGATTTCACTGAACACTGATGAAGACATTTAATGAACAGTCCATTTAATAGTGGTTGGCTGTTTCTCTGTTAAAATAAGATACTTGTACAATCTTTATTTTCTGGGTACATAATACTATAGGTAGAGAAACGAAGTCAGATAGTGAAATCTTCTGGAAATTCATTCTCTTCTGTTTAGCGCTTCTTTATGACCAACATGACAGCAATCATTATTCCAGATATTTTTATGATAAAGCCTCATGTATCATTCAGCAAACTGAAAACACAAAATTCTGTCCAAATGCACTATAGTAGAAAATCCAGGAGTAAAGCCACTGGTGGTGCATTTCATCATAATGTTTAGTTGAAACATCCTCCCAAGAGCCCTCACATCTTAAGAGATGCGTCACATCCCCATATGAGCCTGTTTGTTTATTAATTTTAAACCCATTCCATCATCTGCAGTCACTAATATTTCAAACAGATTGCTGCAGAGCTGTGGAATGACTTTCTATTAACACCCCCTGGGCCAGAGTGACCATGTTACTTGCAATCTGCAAATCCCATTGCTTATTCCCCTGGGATATTCAATTCCCCACTGAAGAGTCATTTCAAAATATTTCATTGGGAATTTGGGTCTAGGGATTAATGTTAATTTGATGACAAATACAGTTTTTTCCTTTCCTTTTCCTGTTCTGAGAACCATCTTCTTGCTTTCTTTTTTGTCCCTGTGGTCATGCAGCTATAGCGCCTTTTCTGCCACACAGTTGTACTTCCATGTTATCACTCCTCTTGCTCCTGTCGAATCTCCACAGTTAGCGTAACAGATAGAGAGAAATGTCTGTGATTGATTTATTGCCCTTCTGTAAATTGGGAGTACAGTATCCCTCGAAGTTACAAAGATCCGAAGTGCAGCCTGTGTCTCTCAACTCCACTTTCTCATTGCTCTGCATTTCTGCAAGAAACCGAGAGCTACATCTGCTTTTCAGCTTTGTTTGTGTGATCTCATGATCATTAGTCCCCTGGGAGAGAGCACAGACCAAGAGCTCACGTGATCTTTGCTAGCAGAGACAGTACATGACAAGCACTTCTGCCTATGTCATGTTTCTGGGTTTGTCAGAAAAAAACAGAGCCACAAATCCGAATTTTCTGTTGCTTGGCCCATATTCAGTATGGTGAAGACAGGCTATATGTTTTCATACAGAGCGCGGCACATAGGCTTTCCTGTAGTTAGTCACATATTGTAAAGCTATTTTTTTACATCATCTTTTACTGTTCCTGTTTAATTTTGGGTTGTCAAAGAAATACTACCAGACACTGTGTGCAGATTGATGTCATCAGCCATTCTGTTAACAGTATTTTATGGCAAATGACTTCAGGGTACATAGTTCTCTTCTACCCTTTTCTAGAAGCACAAATGACCCTTTTCATATTGGCATGTGTTTCTGTAGCCTCATGATGAAGGATTCAAAAATTTTGGAGCTCAAACAGTGGGCTGGACAGGCAAGCAAAAGAGAATTGTATGAGTGAGAGTGTTGAGGTTGCCTTACAAGCAGCGTGTGATGGCTGCCCGTCCTTTCAGATGTAGAGCAGGGCAGAAAACCTTGTGGGATTCAGTCCTGACGGCTGGATCTGCACAGTCCAAACCACCATGGAAAGGCTTTGGACTTCCAAAGCCTCCTCTGTCCAGCTCCGGAAGCACTAACACTTGCTCAATTAGTAATTCCATGATGCCTCTGTAAACTAAGATGTACTTAAAGTAACTGAGGAAAGTTCTAACCTGTGTAGTATAGAATGAAATTTCAATCTTTGCCAAGTATCCATCCCTTTCAAAGTAATGTAGTCAAAGCTGATGGACCTAATCATGGTGGCAGCATCCAGCATGTTTCCACAGGGGCCAAATGTTGTAGAAACATGGCAGGCCCCTCCTGGGCACAGCCTGTGTACCAGGCTACCGACTCTTGGGCACCTCCCCTTGTCCACTGTGCCTTTGCTGTTTTTTTCATGTCAAATCTAGCAGTGTCCTGGGTTGCTGGCTGTTGCCCTTGCTGCCAGCAATACCGGCCTCAGCTGTTTGTCTGCTGATCTCTCAGGCGCTTAGTTTACCTGTCTCTTTTCACTCTCTGGCTGGAGTATAGCCCCAACCTTTTCTCCTTATCATTAGTGCTTGGCAGTGGGTGAAACACAGGGAACATCACCCTAGTTACTCTCCACACATCTCAAGCCCCTGAGCCATTCAGGGATACATCTGCATTTCTCTTAATGATGTCATTTGTTATACTGTTTGACTACAAGGAGGGGAATTCCCAGCGTTCCTCAGGATGTCCGGTAACCTGTCTTCACCCAGACAGGCAGGAAGATGTGTCATCCTGCTTCCTTTGTGCAGACATCAGATTCTTTGGAGCACATCACTTATCACCATGGAGTCATCAGTCAGGCTTAATAAAACAATAGCTTTGATGGGGCATTTAAAAATATGTGGCTGTTTATAATGAGATCTGATGCCCTGGAGTTATAAAAGGAACTGCAGGGGTACATGGGTGATACTGCAATACTGCTTTGGCCTCAGGGGATTTATTTTGTAATTTAATCTTAAAGTAAGCAAATGGTGTTATACATTCTGAATTATTTAATGAAGAGCATGACAAAGTGGCAATTGTGGGAGCTGCTTCTTCCCTGGGAGTACATTCCTTTTCAGCTAGCTGATCCCAGCTATCCTGCTAGATAGAAAATTGTCTCTGTGCTGCAGTTTTTGTATGCCTATATATGGACTTTCATTACAGCCCACGTGGACTTTGTTCTTTGAATTATATGTGTGCAGGTTCAGTCTGAAAGTAATAACATTTTTCAGGTTTCCTTTTTTCAGTTCTTTTCCATACTTCTTCTATTGGGATGCCTCATCTTAATTAGTTACAGTAGCTTTTTGGTTTGACACATTATGGATCATTGTTTACTGCATTACTGGAAAGTCTAGAACTGATTGATAAAAAGAGGTTTGCATTTTGGTGTGTGTGTGTTATAGTCCTTGTAATTATTTTGGCTACTTGCATCATAGAGGTTTTATCTTTACAGGCCAAGATCAATAATAATATTTATTATTTAGACAAATGATTGAGAAGGACACTGACCTTTCATTTTTATGTAAGGAATAAATTTTGATTCTGCCTGTTAGTAGCTGGAAAGGTTAATAACCTACCTAGAAAAATTTTCATTAGGAGAACACTGAAAGAGAAGATATGTACCAGATGTGGCACATGCAATCAGTATATATAATGTGGTGCAGCAGTCTTTTTGTAGATGGATGCAAATAGGTATTAATTTGTCCTGGGAAGAATTGGCTGGTTTTACTGATCTGTGTTATACAAGCGCCCACAGGCCCCAAATGTTACAATGTCCCAGTGACTGAGGTGCTGTGTTGATGGATATCAATGTGTTGAAGAGCTTCTTGTCTAAAGGGGTTCACAAAAGAGGACAACAGTGAAGCAAAGGCAGAGGTTTCCTAAAAATTGTCATGCCTACACAAGACTCACATGCGTCGGCTGTGTCACCTTTTCTGATTTGCTTGGACTACCATGAATACTACCAGGCAAGTGCAAGTACATATGTAATGGCACAGTCTTCAAGGCAAACACAGAGTTTAGGACAAAATATTTTGGCAAGGGTTCCTTGATTTATACTTCAGGTGTATTAGATGAAGGCTACAGCAAACATGCACTTCTGTTAGAGTCAAAGACATTCATCTGCACGGGTTTGTGTTTGTTTTAATGAATTATGTGCAATAAAACCATTTTGGGGTTGATCATGGGCATCTGCTTCAGAGTTTGGGTCACCTCCCCAATCGTACTGCTGAAAAAACCCTGTATTTTTCTACCTCTCATGGTATAATGTGTTTTGAAACAAATGCAACTGATTGTTTACAACATAGTTTGTAGGCTCTGACTTCAGTGAGAAGTGTTTAAGTTGTAAATTTAAGTCAGACCATTTAGCTGATGATCTCTGGGTAATAAATCATGAGTTGGTCTTCCATCCACTGGGATTATCATTCACTACTGGATTCTTTTTTCAGCTGATAAGTATATTCTTTGAGCAGACTGGTTTCTTTATCTGCCATATCCCCACTTGATTTTGCCATGCTAGCCTGGGTTCGCTCTCCCTCCTGGATGACATGGCAGGTTCACTTCTTAAATCTATTTCAAACTTGGAAAAACTCTGCTGACACAGCTGAAGCTGTGTATCAGCCTAGTGCAAAGAAAGAAAAACCACATGGACCGACTCTCTCGACGGTCTGACTCATTGGCTGTAGTGCTGACAGCACAGAAAGCCTCTAGTGAAAACTGGAGTAAAAGTCCTTTAGATGCAAAGAGATGGAGGCAGCCTCAGCCCTGCAGTGGCTGTGCCCTGAGGAGGAGCAGTATCTGGCCCTGGTCCTGTGGCCACCCATGCTGACAAGCCTTGACTGCACGGCTCTGAGGCCAGAGCTGGCCAGCACAGCGGGTCCAGTGGTCAGCAGCTGCCTTGTAGCCCATGTACAGATGTGTCCCAGCATAGACCACATGTAAAATAACACCTGGCTACATTTGGTCACATAGCATTAGTTTTCAAGGCACCACTCATTTTCTTAAAAGAATGGATTTATCTAGCCCAATATTGAATAAACTGTAACTTTCTTCCACATTGACAGCTGAAAAATTTTTCATCTTCAATATTTTGGAAGTATAAAGGTAAAAACTGCTGAACAAAACCAAAAATAAATAAAGTACCTCTTTTTCATTGACTAGAGAAAATGGTGAGTAAACCCCACTTTATTTCTACCCTGTGTTTTTTATCCTAGAGGGATTGTCTTGGGAGTCTTTGTGGTTTCTGAAAGTTTCATTTTAAATGCTCATTAAAAGTTTACAACTTTTGGAAATAATACTGATAAAACCCCACAACAGTAATAGAACTAGTTGGTTTAATTTCTTTGTTTTCTCAGATTAATATTTATGAACTTCACTTTCCAGTGCCCTTAATCCCCATGGATTCAGCAGTCTAGTGTCCACTGTGTGTACGCTGAAGTCCCTGTCACTGGCTGTAGGGCCATACATGTTTGGTGAATGTGGGTGATACAGAACCTCTTCCCTGACGCAGGGCCTCTGAGATGCCACACAAGTGTCTGATCCTGACTTTGTTGCTGAAAAAGAGTTCTGTGAGCCCGAGGAGTACAGAGCAGGTTCTCAAAGTGCCTGCTGTTCCTCTGTATACAAGGTGACCAATGTGTCCACAGCACAGCTGTACATGGAGCTTGTCAGCTACCAAAAGTGTGAAAACGAATGTTTTCACGGACTGGATGGCCATGGGGTCCATTCTGTTTCCTCTTCAAAGTGTGGGGACCCTCTGGCAATTGAAGGACATTAATTTTCTGTGTATGTATTACTCTTAATTGTATGTTGCATCGTTGCCATATGGTCTGTATCTGGCACTTAGCTTTACCAGCCAGCCTATTTCTTATTATTATTGTAAGCAGCAGGACGTAGATAGCATGACCCAAACCAGCTGGTCTCTAAGGTGTTAACTCCGTCTGTACTTAACTTGTGAGGCTTTCTTTATGAAAGTGTGTAATTATTTTAAGGCAGGGGGTTCAAACCTTGTGCCTTGTTTCTGTATTTAATATGTTTAAGTAAGTTGTGATTGCAGTCATACAGACATGATTTTAAGAATGTTCCCTTGTTTAGATTCATTGCAGGGTAAGTATAACGACTTCATGTTATCTGGAGCAACATTTGGATGAGAGATCTGTCATCAGCTGAAATAAACCTGCACATGTCTCAGAGGAAGATGAAGAGCATTTAAATATGCCAGCTGGAAAGCATTTGCTGTTTCCTTTTATTCCCCCTCTAACACTGAAAATCCCATAATGTGCATCTGTGTAGGTCTCATAGTGTTCCAAGTAGCGGGAGGTTTGTGTGGCATTAGGGCGTACTAAGCCATTTAGACAACCTTGATGTGTCAATAATCCCTCCCATGAATTAAAGCTGAGCAGCATCTCCTGCTCAGCCTCTCGGGCACTCCTGCCTACTGAGTTCGATTTGCTTACGGTTAGCAATGGCTTTATTAGAAAATGAAATGCTCTTGTGACTATAACCTCCTGACCAAAGCTGGTGGAAGGCTGCTAAGGATTAATCCCACCCTCCAGTTTCAGACAGCATCTCTGGATACTGCTTGGAACAGAAATCACTCGCCATTAGAAGCACACACAAAGACATAACTAATGAATCCAGTTTATCTTGCATGTTGGGCCAGAGCTGCTTTTCTCCTTTACAATGCCCAAAGCCTCCCTTTGTGCAGGGTGGGAACTTAGCGGAGGATGAATTTATTCAAATATCACTGGAGTTTCAATGTTGCCTGGGGATTAAATGGAGTCAGTCTGGTTTGCACCACCCTATGCCAAAACAGTTTAAATCAGAGAGCTAAAATAAGATAGGTGAACATGCGCTCTCTAGGCCCTAATCATTGAATAATAGCCGTCCTTGCTTTCTGATTCTGTAGGAATGCAGACGTATATTTCAATATAATTTTGCTGACAGAACAAAGCTGGCCCCTCACAGCTCAGCTCCAGATGTCAGCCCTGTTCTTGGCACGCCTCCTACACGAGACAATCTTCACTTACCACTTCATCTCTGAAGATCCCCTTCATGTGGAAGACATCTGCTTAATCAGCAGCAAAGTTTTGGCCATTTTGACATGAGAAAACTCTTTGTTTTCTTTAGGAGGTTCATGCAATTCCTGACTGTATTCAACTACTGATGACAAAAATATGACAAAAAAATCTTTCCCATTTCTCTAGAGATGTAAGTCATAACCTGTCTCTCCAAATGAGGGAGAAGGCAAAGACACAGCAGGCCCTGAACAGCTGCAACTTGAGGAGTGGATCTGCACTTTCATTAACTGCCTGAACAGTAAATGAGTTTAAATATACAGAGCATTATTCATTTTTGTCTTCAAAGCTTTGGAAATCCATCTTGCTTTGTAATGATACAGAGAAAATAGCTAAAGCAGAGGGATGCTTATTTACAGAAATTTACAATAACTTGTAGCTAAAAATACATTTAGCCTCAGCTAAAAAATCAGAATAGCATATCCCAGGGTCTGCTTAATCATTGAGAATGGAAGGATAAAGCATTCCTGATACATCAAAAGAAAAACCCTGTACAGTAGGTCCTTCATTTTGGTCCATTTTGGGAAATGTGTTCAGCAGTGACAATGAAAGGGCACACACTGCTCCAGATGATGAAAAGCAGGCCTAGATGGTTCAGATTAACATTCTAGTGCAACCAAAGGGCTCAGCATGTCTGAGTAATTTACTGCAAATTGGCAGATGGCTGTACTAAAAGGATTACCATGAATCAAGTTAGATGGCAAGTGTAACAAAGCAATAGCAAGTAAAAATAATATTGCTTTTCTCATTCCTATTAAAAACTAAGTGAACACCAATAGCTTCAAAGCATATTGAATGACAGCAGCTTTTGATGCCAGCTAAGAGCTCACCCAGAGCTCCTCTTAGCTTTCTCATATCCTGTCCTGACCTCCCAGCAGCTCTGTCCCCACTCTCTGGGCTTGCACTGATTGCCTGGAAGTTTCTTCCTGCCGAGTTGGTCTGACAGCATCTTGGCTGCTGCCTGGTTACCGTTGCAGGCAGAATTGCCATTTAGGTGCTCCAAGAGAATCACCCCAACATCCTTTGTTCTGTACATCATCACCAAAAAGCCCCTGTAAATGGAATATGTCAAGCTTTCAGTCATTCCAGTGTATGTAGCACTGGGCTTAGGGACTATTCATTAATATGTGTGCTCTGCACCTCTTCTTTTGTTCCTTTCAGTGTTTGGTCCCATTTCACTTCTGTTACCAAGCAATGGAAGAGCCCACTCCAGATGGATCTGAGACAGCCTGCATTAAGTTTTAATGAGATGATCCCCTGGGTTGGCAAGAGAAGGTGGAACAGAAATCATCTTTTCCTGTGCTTGGCCTGCAGAATACCCAGCCTTGAGGTAAGTCAGTGTGAGAACTAGGTGGCAGTGGAGAAGACACATAGGTGCTATCTCCATCTCCTCTTCCCCAGCACCAGGGCTGTCGCATTCAGTTCCTGAAGCCCTTAGCTTTTTATCCCACTTTCAATTGTAAGAATTTTGGAGGATATATCTTTGTTTGGGAGGATAAGATCAGTAGTTATAAATTAAATGTGAATGGATGTTGATGACTACTTTTCTTGGACTGCTCCAAATAATTAATTCTGTATGGCATCCCATTTGACTGTGGAGGTGCAGCTGACAGCCTGTAATGAATGAGCTGTATGGCTGCTTTCACACTCGCTGGAGTTGGGTACGGAGACACCCTCTAGAGTTTCACACCACTGCACGCTCCCGTGTTGTACTGTGTTAATAGCACGTCCTGTATCCTGGGGGGACTGCAGTATTAATGGTTGCCTGATCTTCCTAATTAGCTTGACAGATTGAGAGGTCAGAGCCCTATTAGAAATCTTGTGCCAGGTTAGTTGCACTGTGTTATTTTACTGTTGTATTTATCACATGCTAGGAATTCCTAAGTGCGGCGTCAGATGTGTTCTGACTCAAGGAAAACCTGGCAAGTAAATTTGGGATTCATTTGAAAGACCTTATTTGTTAGAGGTAACAAAAATTACTTATTTTCAATCAGATTTTCCACTGTTTTCATGGTGCATGTGCAAATCAAAGAAAAACTGAAATATATTTTCCGGCAAAGTAACATTTAATCTGGGATAAAGTGATTATAAAGATAGCGCTTTCATAAAAAGACAATAAATACTAACAGTTTGGTATAGGTAGTGGCTTGTGAGGAATCTGCTATCGTGTTGTACAGCTTTACATTTTGTGGGAACTGCAGCTTGGTGCCAGAAAGTGGGAAAAATCAAGTCGCACGTGTATTTAGCATTTTAGCTGGTGATACTCATATGTAACTACAATATAAAAATCTGCTGTGAGAAGCCAGATAGTTACATCTAAAAGGAGAAGTTGGCACAAGGCCATTTAGGTTTACACTGATTTCCATTGATTTAATATTTCAGAAGTGATTGTGTGTTTTCTGAACAGGAAGAGGACCTCAGTGAGTCACTAATCTCTCTCCACTTTTCTAACAAAGGGAAAAGGCCAGTGTAAATGGATATGGGTTTGTAAAGAGCAGAAGGTTTGCTTGGCTCCAGACTGTGTCTGTGAGTTTCACGTGAAAAAACAGAATTGGCAGAAAGCCTGCCAAAGGACAGGTCTAACGGGCACATCGATTCCTTGACTTTTCTGTGGTAATTACTATTTAGTTCAAATAATTACCCAAGCAAGGCCAGAATTATATGACACACACATCCATATCGTGAATTTACAAAAGTATATAAATAGCATCTGGTATCTGAAATCCAAAAACCCAACTTAGCTCAGAGTTAAGGTTTCTCTTGTAGCCCATAGGCAGGTGATTGCAATACAAAAGCTTTTCTCCAAGCAAAGTTTGTCAAAACTTTCTGCATTTCATTTTCAATTGCAAAACATTTCGTAGGACTCCTAAGCAGGAGGCCCATTTCATCGTGGCATTGGGGCCATGCAGACATCCATGGCCAGATGCCCATGTGAACTGTATGTACCAAATTTCACCCCACTGCTTAGAAGCCATTAAGAGCCAGTGAGATGGTGCACAGGAGTTGACTCTGGAGTTTATTGCCTGTCCACCAAGAGATTTCTAGCAGTCTTTCTGTTCCTGAAATCAACACTCAGATTCTTCCCCTCATAATGCCTACAGCTGGGCAGTGGAGTGAGGGGTGACTTTTGGTGCAGGTTTCATCTCAAGGAAGACAAGTTTTCCTATTAAGGATTATGCAGTACAGAGTCTATTTGTCACATTTATTGTGCACACAGTGCAATGTATTGCTTATTTTTGAAGTCATGTGTATGTCCACGATGTGTATGAAATAATCCAATAGCAAGGTTGAATAAGCAATTGTACTTTGTTCTTGTTTGATAAACCTCAGAAATAACAGTTTGTTTCCCTCTCTTGATTTACTGGTTATTTGGCCTTTGGGTTTCAGACTTAGATTTCATTCATAATGAGATCGCTCCGTTTGTGTTTCTATATTCTAATAGCAGCATGGGAGGATGAGCCCACACAATGCATCTTCTGTTTTAATCACTTAGGTCATTTCAAAGTGCTGCACCCCAGATGAATTAAAAGACGAGCTCGTATTTTTCAGAGCAAGCTAAAGCATTAGAAGAATGTGATGTGGCATGAAATACATTGCTTTTTATTGATGAACTCATGTTGGTTCTTCCATTCTCCTTATCTCAGACTAATTTTAGAGCATTTTCAGTAATAACAGTCTAGAGTGTGTTCAGGCACGTTCTTATATATTGCACAATAAGAAATTTTTGTAATATTTCTGAGATATCTGCAGTGCAGTCGCTTTAGCTCAAAGGACAGTAAACAGGTCTATTAGTGAGACACCCCACTTCTCCATAGTTGAGAACTATATTTTAATAGGTAATGTTTATTACTGTCATTATTTATATCAGACAAGATCTTTGTCAGTAACGGACAAGGCAGCTATTTGTGAGGTGCTGTACAGAAGCTGAGCAGGTAATGGTCACCAGCCCAAGAGTGTCACAGTCTTTCTGTCCACTGTCTTCTCAGAACTTGTTAAAGGGCTTTTTTTTTCCCCACTCAGTTGAACATATATTCTGTTTCTCCTCTAAGTATCAAATACTTAGAGGATACTTAAATATCTGATACTGATCAATTGGTATGTGATTCAAAACCAGAATAGTCTGACCAAAAGATCAGTCACCTAAGCGAGATCTCTTGGTTCCTGTTTCACTTTGGAAAGGGTCTGTATTACCTTTTATTGACAGTGGTAGAAATTGCATTGGCATATTTTTTCCTGAAGAGATTTTGTATAAATATCTGCCCCTTCAGATTTTACTGGTAATTATTGTTTCATATGGTTGTTTTCATATTAATTCTATATTAACAACAGTTTTAGATGATCTTCATAGTCTTTGTAGCCTTATATTCTTTTCTCATCCCTGCCTTATTTTTAAAATTTTCCAGTTTTCTGGTTTGTCTGAAAATTGTTTCTATTTAAATGCATAAATTTAATGCATTTATTTTAATAGTGGACTCTTTTTTCCTTATTTAGAGATAAGCTTTCATTTTCACAGAATTATTTTATATCAATTTGTCATAACACTATCATCATAATGTATACCTAACCATGGATCTTAATCAAATGCAATTAGAAAATGACTGGTTGAGGGTAAATTGCCACTAGTATAACAGGAACTATTAAAGCAGTGAGCTCTGGAAGGAGGGAATGTGAGGTAGCAGTTAATTGCCTGAGCATCAAAAGCAATTTGATTTTCTTTTAGACTCTCTGTTGTCCTGAGTAGCAAGGGCCAGTTTGCACTCTCTTTACTTGTACATAGAAGAAATGGATTCTTTACTACAATAAGATGATTAATACCACAAAACTGACTGACCTCTCTTACCTATTTACAAATCATTAATGAAGCAGCTTTGAACCATTTCTGTGGCCCTCTTCTGTACAGCACTTTCTTCTCTACTGAGAAGCATACCAAGCTGGAACATAGGAAGTTCCATTCAAATATGAGAAAAACTTCTTTACAGTGAGTGTGACAGAGCACTGGAACAGGCTGCCCAGGGAGGTCATGGAGCCCCCTTCGCTGGTGATTTTCAAGACCCGCCTGGATGCAGTCCTGAGTGATGCGCTCTAGGCAATCCTGCTTTAGCAGGGGAGCTGGACTAGATGATCTCTTGAGGTCCCTTCCAACTCTGCCAATTCTGTGGTTCCGTGATACGGATATTGCTGTGATATTACTATGTGAATAGTTCCTCTCTGCCAGAGAAACAAAATTGTTACCCACTTGGGCAGCTAGGGATTTCACACATCCAATACATTACAGATCTCTGAACTCTGCTTATTGTTCCAATATTCATTAAAGAGAACTTTCCCAAAGGGAAGTGTTTAGAAATGAGGCTATCAGGTGAAGTTCTTCCGTGTCTTCCTGGGCAGCATTTGCTTTTGCTTTCGCTTTGGTTTACTGTGTTGTTGGACGATTTTCCTCCTCCTGCTCCATCAGCTGGAGGTGCCTCCCAGCTCTCGGTGTAGCACAGGACATGCTGCAGCTCAACGGCTGCTTTGGGGTCCTCATGCAAAATCACCCTCCAGTCAACAGCCTCCAAGGGGGCTGCCAAACGCTTACAATGACTTTCAGAAAGTAATTAGATGTCAACAAGCAACAATGCTGTTTGGGAAGCATTTCAAGCCCTGCAGCTGTCCCATGGGACATCTCATGCAATTGAAGAACCCAGCATATTTCTGGGTTCTTCTTTATATAAACTCTTCCTTTTATTGGGAACTTTTCCTGGGAGCATCTGGCTTCTCCTTTCTGCTCCTTTTCTCCATTCCCATTGTAGCTCCTTCAGTTCTCACTCCACTGCTTTTCCCCCTGTAGCTGGGGGCTGTTTTCTAGTGACTGCAGTGAGATCAGGACTGGGATTGGGACTTCTGCATTGCTGGGGTCCCCTAGCCCAGCCTTGACTGCATTGCGCTGCAAGGGGAGCCTTGCTCCAGCTGACAGACAGGGCAGGCAGTTGCTGAGAGCAGCAGCATTTCAGTCGCAACAAATCATCCAAAACCAGTTCTTGGATGAGAGGGAGAAGATAACTGCAGGCTGGTATGGGAGGATATTTGCCAGCTGGCCTGGGGGAGCAGGACTGCTAGAGCCAGCTGTATCTCCAGCTATCAGTAGTAAGTTAGGCAACAGAGGAGTGGGTTGGCCAAGCCAAAAAGATAATCCTTGTTACGGCAATATAGCGTGTCTAGATGCAGGTCTGGGGAGCTGGCCTGTATGAGGATAGCTGGAAGAGGGTAGATTCCCAGTGGACGTACCAGAGAGCTCAAAACTGCCAATAAATCTGGGATTGCTGGCAAGCTCTTCTAGAAAGACTGCTTGATCATAGCCTTGAAACTGGAGATGAATAAGGACAAAGGTATGATGAGTTTGAAATAGAGCGTTTTTTCCTCATTTTTGGGGTGATTCTAGCTGACAGCCTTTGGCAGTTGGACTAGCACAGCCTCTGACAGCCGTACCAGCACTGGGTTTCTTCTGGTAGAAGGGAATCTAATGCAGCACAGCCCCTGGTACCAGTGTTTCATAACAAAATCCTGTGCTCCTTGGGTTTTATGTAGGGGATCCAGCATGAGGGTAGAAGGAAGAACTTCAGACTGTCAGCCAACATAAAGCATGTCAGTAGTGCAGTTAAAGTAGAAATAGCTTTAAACTTGTTTCCTTGGGTACCTGTAGGACAGAGCCCTTCTTGAACTCTGCATTTCCACAGCTATACTGTTATCAGTGCTAGTTCAAGTGTGCCTGTGTGGCCATACATTGTAGTCTCGCATACACACGGCCTCATGCGCAGTGGGCCAGCAGACCATGAGACAGCAGACCTCCATCACCGCAGCACTGCCCACGGTGCCACCAGTGTGATCCCTGACCACCTCTCACCGTTGCCACGCAGCTTTCAGGCCTGAGCAGCTGTATCCATGTGTTGGCTGGTGTAGGGTGTGGGTATAAGCTTAGGCACTTTCTGCCACCTTTCCTTAGGAAGTAAAGAGGAGATCTTTTTGCTTTTCCCTTTTCTGTGATATGCTCCCACCTTGGCCAGCACATGGCAGTAACATTGCTTCAACACAGCACCGGGCAGGATGGTGTTCCTTACTGCCAGCAAGCAAATTGCAAAGCTGATGGCACCTTCAGGTGTAACAGTAACAGAGCTAAGCCATTAGGTAAGTGTGTGTGTTTATGTAGGTATATATATGTGTGTATATGCATAGACTGGGAGAGAGAGTTAAAAAACAGATGATATTTTACCTGCCCTTGATATTGTTTTGTAAGTGGGTAAAACTTCTGATGGTTACAGTAAAGGAAAATGTGTGTTGCTCTGTCCTTAGTATACTGTACAAATACTAACCATTTGAAAACAGCAAGCTTAATTATATCTGATGCTAACATCAGTGGAGATCTTTGCAATAGTTTCAGTGGGCCCAAACCATTAAGTCTTCAGAGGAGGAAAGCACACTAGATTTTGAGGGACTCTTTCTGTTCTTATTTTTCTCTTGGAGTTGTGTTTCCACTTTGTATTTCTGCTAAAGCAAATGTATCATTTTACTTTTCATTAATTCAGATTAGCCAAAAGTTGGAAGATGGACTAAGTAGAAAGTACTGCAAGAAAGTGTTTTCACCATGTAAATGAGGCAGGAAAATCCCATCTAAATGGTTCATGCACGTTTAATTAAGTGAACCCTCTATAAGGTTATTATGGCATGAGCAGAGGGTAATTAGTGGTGACTCAGTGCAGGGGAAAAAAAAAATCAAAAAAGCTGTCTGTCAGAAGTTCATCATCCTGTGACTGAAGTGAATGGCAATTGCTGTAGTGCCACTTTGTGGTGAAACTGAGAAACAGATGGACATCAAACTGCACATAAACAGTTACTGAAGTTGAAGAGCTGGGATTCTGACCTGTGGTTTAACTTTGCACCCTTGTGCACCCTCTGAGCCCAGCAACCTCCCTGGTGCTGGCACTACATTGAGAAGGGCCTTTGACCTGGAGGTGAACTTGAGATCTCCAGGCACTTTGGCCAGAGAGGCTGGATGTTCTCAAAGCACTGCTGACCTCACCGGAGTACCACCCTTCAGCCTCTCGAGAGTGGGGACATTTCCAGCCTTTTGAGCTTGAGCACTTCATTGGCTTCATCCTAATCTAAACTTGACTTTGATCCAAAGACCTTTTATGCTATACCAGGTATTTTTTAGGCTGCATTATGTTCTAAATTGCGAATTGGCTGAAATCTGTAAAATCTCAAACCAGGCACTTGCATCTTGATTAGGACACTGGAGCCTGAGCTGAATGGAGCCATCACAGCAGCTCCTCTGGAGACATCTGTGTCAGTGGGGCCTTGCTCAGGACCCTGTGTTCTAGGGAGAGGAACTGCAGATGATGTGACGTGCTCAGTTGTGTCTCTTTTTGAGGTCACAGCTATCAGGAGTGATAATGGCACACACGAAAATCATGGCATCTGCTCTGAGTCCCAAAGTAGGTTAGTTATTTTCATTTTCATTTTCAAGTTATTGTATTCATGAAGGGCACTTGAAACCAAAAGGATGGGCCAGGCTCTATTCTCTCTTTCCTGACACAGGCAAAAATAAACTCTAAAAAATCATGATATATCTAGAAGACAAGATCAACTCAAAACTCCATGAACTTCTATTTTTTAAAGTCAGACGTGTCATTTTGCTAAAACTGAAAGCATTTTCTCAATTCAATTTCTCAGACTTGAGCTGCATGTTCAAGTGTGAGGGACCAATATCACACAACTATCATGTCATCAAAATTAAATCAATTTACATTCCTTATGCACTGCATGCATGCAGTGCTGTTCCTACCCTGTCCAGCAGTACTGATGTAATTTCCTTCATTGCAATGGAGTATTACTTCTGAAATATGCCACTATGCATGGGGAGAGAAAAAGGAACAGTATACTACTTTTATTAGGATAGATGCATCAGACTTGTAAGTGCAGGCTGGTATCCGCCAAGATTAGCTGCTACAATGCTGTTAGCCAATATTTATACCATTTCTTGCCCAAGAAATGTTGTGTTTGCTTAAGAAACACGTTTGTATAGCAAAAAACTAAGGCTGGTTTTACAAGAACTTTTTTTCAGTTCATGGACTACTAAATGTTTCCAGGAATCAGGGTTTGTAACAGGTTAAAGGATCTTCTACTCAAGGCCAAAAAGTCCTGAGGTAACATTATTTGTGTTTGCTGTATTTTTTGATTGTTAGGCGATTTTTGAGAAAGGAGAAGGGGGCCACACGGGGGTGGATGCCTCTATGAAAAGCAAAAGAAATAGTATCATCAACATTCAACTTGAGCACAAGAACCAAAGTTGTAGGTTGCAAGTTGGAAGAAATGGCTGCCATTCAGTCAGCAGCATCCTCCTTGCTGTGTTACATTTGTGTCACCATTTCTCATGTCACCCGTGGGGTATGCTGCCCTCCCAGAGCACGCACAGCATCCTGGTCAGCTCCATCATCAACTGGGCCTTCATCACACCCTGTTTCTTCACTACTTGATAATGTTGAGAAAGTAAAAAAAGCTAAGCCACCCCTTCGATTGTCTCATCACATCTGTACCATGCAGTCCCACAGGCCAGCCTCAGTGAAATCAAAGCTGCAAGGGAATGTTTGTTTATACCCTGTGCTTTGACCAGATTTTTTGAAAAACAGATCAGTAGCTTAATTCCAAATTAAAAAATAAGAAATGCTCTAGGTAAAGCTAATTCTTACTCCTGAGCTGGTTTACATTATGATAATAAGCAACCTTAAGTTTTGACATTTTTGGCAATGTCACAGAGCCAAATAATCCAAAATCCGTACTTTCCTTGAATTTTATGAACATCTGATGCTTTGGATGTGTATGAAGAAAATAAACCCATTGTGTCCATATTGCAAGATTTAACTTTCATTCCAAGGTCATTTTTCTAAGTGTGTTTTTCAAAAGATTATATGTGCTTTGGCACCAGGATTTGTGGTTTTAAAATTTGTTTTCACAAACCTCCACAAAAATATGGCAACAGAGATAAAAACTCTGGACAGAATGCAGAATGGATGGAAACAACTCTGACTGGATAAGGCTGAACTTTACTTCAGTCTGTTCGGCCTCTCACAGTCATGTTCACCTCCCCATGAGATCAGAGCTCCTTGCAATCTGTAAGGTATTCATCCTCATAGGCAATTGAGATACATGATTATTCATTTACAGAGGGAATGTTCAAAGCCAGGCAGGAAACAACTGAATGGAGACCCCACGATTCCTTATGGAGAAATGGCAAATTCCAGAGTTAAACTGCAGGAAGCCTAACAATTCCTGGGCAGAGGAGTGAGAAAAGACTTAAACAGTGTCAGACCTTCACAGTAGGTGTTGGTGGGGCTTGGGCTTTTCTGGGTGGTGTTTGCTTTTAAAAAAATGGGGGGTTTTAGGAGAGAAAGTGTGCAGCAGGGCTGCTGTCCACTGTGTCCAATGCCATTGTCATTTCTAAGAATTAGGACAGAAAAATCCACATTAAGAAAAGGTCTCCCATTAATCTAAAAGAACTGGATCTGGCATCGGCCTCTAATTTCATTACAAGTGATGAAGCTCTTTTAAAATGTAAGTGTTTGAAGGCTTTAAAAAAAAAAATCACATTTTGAATTGTTAAAAAGGAGCAAAATCATTTGGATCACTTTTATTCAAAGAAGATCCTAAGACTTGCATACTGCCGTGGCTTTGCCAGCTTTGGCAATATGAGAATGAGAACCAAAGCCAGCTGAAATGAAAACACAGTTTCTGAATCACGTTGTCGTTTAACATGAATAAACTCCAAGTCAGTATCACAAAGTTTTGCTGGAAGCTGGGGGAAAAGAAGAAAGGGAATGGAAGAAGGAGTTTCTAGGCTTCAAATTCTTGCTAGGGAGTAAAAGCTATCAATTAAGAAACAAGTTCATATTGCTCTGTGAAGCCTTTTCTAAAGTTTTTTAAGTTCTCCTAGTAATGCAGAACAAATTTTCTTTTGTACCTCGTCCTGTCTTGTTCAGTCTGTCTTTGTCCACTCAGAATGCCCCAGGCTCCTGTATTTGGCCACACTGACGGTTTTGCCTTCTGATCCCATGGGCTGTGTACCCATGTCTGTATCTTTCTTATGGTGTTTCTCTTAAACACCTGCTTCCTTCTGCCTTACACGTCTTCAAAATCTGACTAATCCTTTGCCAATGTCCAGAAATCATCATCAGAACTGACAAAAGAATCGTGATTTTTTTTTTTTTTTTAATCTCTGCCTGGATATGACTGGTCCCTTACTGCTTTCAGCTAAAGATTCTGCAAGAGGTGAGGAGGTAATAGGTGCAGGAAATGCCACTGAGTTCAGAAGCTTTCCAGAACTAATTAGTTCTGGAAATTACAGATTCTAAATTAGCCTCGTTTAATGTGCTAATAGCTAGGCTGCAGCCCTGTACTTTGCCCAGGGCAAAAGGTGGAGTTCAGCAATGCTGTCCTGAGTGGGCAGAGAGCAGGAACCTGCCAGCTGCCTCCTACCCTGCTCCTCCTGCCGGCACCGAACGCTGCTCCGCCAGAACCCGCTGCCCTGCGTGCGGCAATTCCGGCTCAGGGGGCTATGGCTTGGCCTCGGGTCTCAGTGGGGTTTGAGGGCACAAATACTGATGACAGAGCAAAACCAAACTCTGTGTATTCAGTGCCTGTTGTATTGTTCAAGGTGAGTGAGAAACCCCAAGTCAGACTGGGTACTTCTCTTTTATCTCACCTCTAGTTATCGTTGAGCTTGACTTCAGTGTAATAGGAGGTTGAGCAGGGAAGAAGCCTAGGGCTGGCTGGCATTTGAAATACAAGTGCAACTGCAAACTTGTAAAAAGTATCTTTCAAAAAATCTACACAATTGAAGGTTCGTAGAAATAATTACTTGATGTAATATTCAGTTGTGGCTTAAAAAAACATAAATGTTGAATCCTAGAAGTCAAAAAGCTATCTCTAATTGCTGTGCTTTGTCAAACAAAGTTAGTGTCAAAATGGCAGTGATTAATGCTGACAGGAGCCCACTAAGTTACATGGACAAAGTTAGAGGCAGGGGCTGCCATGGTAGGAGCAGCTCAGTGTATCACACAAATACAGGCAGCCTCCCAGGAAGGGACAGAGTTACACCACGCACTGGAGAAGCTCTGCCACCACGGGCTCTTTTTCACACAACAGAACTTGCTGTTTTCCAAGCAATTTGTCTTGCATCACTCTTTTTGAGTCACCAGGCTGCCAGTAACGGCAAGTGGTGTTTTGGGGAAAAATGAAAGGTTAATCATGTATCCCATGTGGGCTGCTGAATGGCTGCCCTGCACAGCCATGCCAGGGGGAACGCTGGTCTGGGAGCAAGACTTCCACACAGAAAGTCAGTGTGGAAGTAAGATTTAGCTGAATAAGTGAGAAGAAAGAGCTGAAGTCTTACAGGTATATTCTTAAGAAACAAATGCGTTACCTAAGGTCCTGAAGTGAGATGTGCAGATAGTTTAAGTCTTGTTGTAGCCTTTATATGTCCTTAGAGAGAGTCGCTGGCCTAGGAGAGGCAGTTACCTGCCTCAGCACTTAGTGTGCCTGACACCGAAATGGAACCTAAAAACCCACGCCCGATACCAGCAGGGAAATGAATTAGAAGTTTTGATAATGCTTACACCAACCTTCCTCTACATGTGGGCTGTACAGGAACGCTGGCCTGCAAGAGCTGGCTGTGGTTTCACAGCTGTTTAAGTCGCAATCACAAGATGAAATCAGTGCTGTAGCTACAGCTGCAGAAATTCCAGAAATTCCTGCTCCAGGTTGCCTGCAATGCAAATCAGGGTGTGAGCCCAGGAGAGCCAGCGCTAATGCTGATCTCTCTCTCTGTTTCCTCCTAAAAGAATACTTGCTTTTCTTTAAAGAAAATGCATTTTAACATAAATTTATCACAAAAGAACAGAAAAATAGATAGTATAAACTGTCATAGCTCCATGGATGTCAACAAGCATTTAATTTCTGGGGAAATTTTTGCATTGCTTGGTGGGAGAAAATGCTGCTTTGTGATGGGCAGTAGGGCATGTGGATATTAAAGCATGTGCAGTAAGATGTATCATCACCTAGCAATTAAACTACAATATTGTATTTTAACCAGTTTGCATTGTCTTAATCGTTGAATCCAGTCTGCTGGCACTCACATGTAATGCCATTCTGAATGTATGTTACCTACCTGGAAGTAAAACTTTTCTGTTTTTCAAAGGTACCATTGTTTGTGCCTTTCCAAAATTATGGCAAAATGTATTTGACAGTAAATTGTCACAGTGCTTTTAGATCTCCAGATATTTTGCTTATTTTCAAGTCCAGCACTTACACTGTAGTTTGTGTTTTGGGGAAAAATGAAAGGTTAATCATGTATCCCATGTGGGCTGCTGAATGGCTGCCCTGCACAGCCATGCCAGGGGGAACGCTGGTCTGGGAGCAAGACTTCCACACAGAAAGTCAGTGTGGAAGTAAGATTTAGCTGAATAAGTGAGAAGAAAGAGCTGAAGTCTTACAGGTATATTCTTAAGAAACAAATGCGTTACCTAAGGTCCTGAAGTGAGATGTGCAGATAGTTTAAGTCTTGTTGTAGCCTTTATATGTCCTTAGAGAGAGTCGCTGGCCTAGGAGAGGCAGTTACCTGCCTCAGCACTTAGTGTGCCTGACACCGAAATGGAACCTAAAAACCCACGCCCGATACCAGCAGGGAAATGAATTAGAAGTTTTGATAATGCTTACACCAACCTTCCTCTACATGTGGGCTGTACAGGAACGCTGGCCTGCAAGAGCTGGCTGTGGTTTCACAGCTGTTTAAGTCGCAATCACAAGATGAAATCAGTGCTGTAGCTACAGCTGCAGAAATTCCAGAAATTCCTGCTCCAGGTTGCCTGCAATGCAAATCAGGGTGTGAGCCCAGGAGAGCCAGCGCTAATGCTGATCTCTCTCTCTGTTTCCTCCTAAAAGAATACTTGCTTTTCTTTAAAGAAAATGCATTTTAACATAAATTTATCACAAAAGAACAGAAAAATAGATAGTATAAACTGTCATAGCTCCATGGATGTCAACAAGCATTTAATTTCTGGGGAAATTTTTGCATTGCTTGGTGGGAGAAAATGCTGCTTTGTGATGGGCAGTAGGGCATGTGGATATTAAAGCATGTGCAGTAAGATGTATCATCACCTAGCAATTAAACTACAATATTGTATTTTAACCAGTTTGCATTGTCTTAATCGTTGAATCCAGTCTGCTGGCACTCACATGTAATGCCATTCTGAATGTATGTTACCTACCTGGAAGTAAAACTTTTCTGTTTTTCAAAGGTACCATTGTTTGTGCCTTTCCAAAATTATGGCAAAATGTATTTGACAGTAAATTGTCACAGTGCTTTTAGATCTCCAGATATTTTGCTTATTTTCAAGTCCAGCACTTACACTGTAGTTTAATTGAGGAAAAAACAGATTTTTTTTTTTTCATCTGTCATCTCTTTAGCTCTTGGTGAATGACTAGAGAATTTATGAGACACAGATGCAGCCCTCAGCTCTGGTGATGAGATTATATATAGTGTGGTGCAAAAACTACACCCTGGCTGCAAATGCCATGCAGTTGTCACAGTCACGTGCCATTTTTCTGAAGGAATCTATGATACAAACTCCTCTTGGATTTCTAGCATATCACTCAGCTTATAATTTTTTCTGAGGTTAAAAATAAGATGAACAGCTCTGTCTAGTGGCAATTTCAATAACTACATCAGAAGGTCATTATTTCTAACAGAATTCAGCCCATATGTGTTGAATCAAGTGAGTTTAAAAATAGCTGGTTGGCTTGCTTTTACACATGGCAAATGCTCCAAGTACTTCTGGAAAGACCTTGGATAAACATGTGAGGCCACATTCTGCCATGAGTTTTCTCCTAGCTCTTTTAAGAGATTTGCTGCCTTTATTTAATTTTCACCAAAAGCAATAAAAATCCCTGACGCTTTGCCATTCCTAAAGCTGTGGTTGTAATCTGTAAGGCCCTGCGCTTTCCCTCCCCCCTCCAGTATTTGGTGCTGGATTTTCAAAATCCATGTCACGCTCACAAGCCTCTCGTACTGCGTTGGAAGCCTTGCAGGACCAGATGTCATTTTGGTTTGGGTTTTGTGCAATTTCCATGATACTTCCCTGTGTAGTTCTTAACAAAACCCCAATAAATGGGTAAATGATTCCAGACCCTGCCAGAAACCAGGGGTGAGGGATCCCCCACCTGAACAGTTTTAAGCCTGGAAAGGTCCTGTTTCAGACCGTCACTGAAGAACTCCCTGTTTTGAGCTGTCTGCACACAGCTGATGTGGAAAGCATAAGTATTTTTTAATTATTTTAAAATACCATAACTCTGTTTTCTGTGTGCCGTAAGGCCAGGAGTTGAGGTGACTCCACTGTTGGGATGGAAGATAAGGCCCAGAGCATGGGAGCACTCAGCTGGACCCACCTGGGGCATCTTTACCTGGTCCCATCTCTTCAAACCTCACCTGTGGGCTCAGAGTGACTGGCCCCAAGGGGATACAGGAGTATGATGGGGAGAGGGCTGCCTTCAGCTGCCTATGGATATTGGGGGCGAAAAAAGCCCCAGTTACAAACAGGACATTCATATGGCTCTCTCTGTGGAGAGATCTTAGCTAAGAGTATGTATGTTCCAAGGTTGAGACCAAAGAGTATGTTATCTCTGGGCTGTTTATTTTATACAGTGAGTAATACAAGTATCTAATGATACTGTGAATTCTTCAGGATAGCCCTTTGTACAGCTTGCTACAATCTGAGGAAATTCTAAAACACTAAAAATTCTAAATCCCTTCATGTCTTCTCCAAAATGTCATAAAAGAAGATTTTTTTCCCTGAAAAATCAAAATTATTTATAAAAGTGTTCTTCAAAGAATTTCATTTAACCACATGATTTTGGTACTGTAAAATGCATTGTAAGATGTATGCAGTAGCAACAAAACCATACAAATCAGCTGGTGGCTATTTTGTTAACAATTTTGTTTTTTCTATGTCAAACGATGCTTCCATAAATTTGTGACAGGCTAGTGAGATGCATCCGTAGATACCACGGCTTGTCATCTGTGCTAAATCACTGTTCTGTTTAAGAACATGGGTCTTGTGGGGAAAAAAAAGCTAAGTGCAAGGTGAACCTTTGCAGAGACATTTGAAGCTGCCAGAGAACTAAGATCATGCCTGTGGCAACTTCAAATGGCAAGAAAAGCAAAAATTCTTTTTCTATAGCGTGCTCACAGAATATTCTCAGGTTTTCTGTACCATGCTAAGCCACCTTTTCTACACTGCTGATTTAGATTGTGGCTGTGTCTCAATCTTCAACAGATTCAGACTGTCTCATTTTTCACATTGGTAATAAAAGACCTTCAAAGCCCTGCAAGCTTTACAGAAAAGATATTTTCATGAATAAATTCTTACATACAAGTTAGGAAAACAATGATCTTGTGTAAGATCAGCCTGAACAAACCATCTCTGTTCCACCATAATTAGTTAAATGTGATAGATGATTTTTTTTCTTCTTTTTCTAGTGATCTTTTCCTTCACATGGATGAAATTATACTGGTTTAAATGGGCTTAGACAAACTTATTCCTCAGTTGAAAGTAATTCTACTGATATAAACACTTTCATGCCATTGGGTTGTAGAAATCTCCCTAAGCTTTATACTGCATAAAACGTTCCAGCACAGTCAAAGCAGAGAAACCTTTGAGTGCAGACACAGCGAAGAACTGCATGTGAAAGGCAGCCTTTTCTGCTTCGTGCCCCTGGCTTTCTATGTCGAGGGTTTTACCTGAGCTGTTACAGTGTGTGCTCATCTTGTCTGGTGACCTGTTAATAACCAGGCTAATTCCAGCGCAGTGTGATAATACTGAGGTGACAGTCAGCTGCACCACAGGGTGATGGTGAGAACCCGCTCCTTCGGTTCAGTTTGCGCCTTGGGTTTTGTGCAGGTAGGCACAAAGGCACATGGCTGGTGTTCCACTTGCTAGAAGATGAAAGGGGACAGCAAACGCTTACTTTATTTGCAGATTGCCTGGATATCCCAAGTTTTTGGACGCAAACACTATTAGCTTGAGTATCTTGAGGTTCAGTTAAAGAAATGTGCTGGACCCAATAGCCAATTAAAATCCATCCGTGCTCTGATAGAGATGAGGTGGACTGTGGCATTTAGCAGCCAGTTTAAGTACTACCTCTGGAGTAGAGCTATTGCAGCAGATACTCCTTGCTCTTTGGTCCTTAGCAGTTCTCAGGTGCTATGGTGTTATCTCTGGTCTGTAAAGTTTTAGCAGCCTGACGCCCACCTACTCGGTCTTGCTTTTCTTGCTCTGTCATACTGAGTTGTGTGCTCATCAAGATGAGAAGTTTTGGAAACCCAGAGCCAGCCCACCTGCCCTCCTCCATACCCACCCACTCCTTCTTATCTACTTTAATGGGTTCTTACAGAATGATTCAAAGCATACTTGTACTGAAGATGTTGATGGTAAAAAAATACCTTTCTATCAAAAGGGAAAATGGGTGTGAAGAGAGAAGTTAGAAGTTGTTAGAATTTGTTAGAATTATAATTGAGTTGTATATTCGTGTTGTATGTATGAGTATACTGCTGCCTAGAGCTGACTACAGCTGCCTGTATTAATTGTGATAAATCAAAAAAAGTAAGCACAAATAATAAAGAGATTGCATAAAGCATTTCAGGGTAAAGATTCAGCATGCTATCCTTGTCTAATGACATCAGTTTACAGGAGGATCAAAGGTCAGAGCCTAAAAGATGGAAGATGAGCTCAGGAGAAGTTGCTCAAGATTTCATATGAATTGCAAACCCAACACCAGAGCAGACAGCACGTCTGAGCTGCAGTAAGAGGTTAGAGCTAAAGAGCAGATGCTGCATAGATTGCAAAACAAATGGCACAATCCTTTTATATTTAAAACTTTCTTGAAACAAGGATTCTGCTTTTTCTAGGCAAGCACAGCTGTATTTCGTTATCATGGCAAGCAGGTAGAGACAGAAATAAGCTGTGACTATCTGAGAGAGTCATGTGCAGCACAACTTCAATGTGAAGTCTAAACTTGCACGTTTCTCTGAAATCTCCAATGAAGCCAACAGAATTTTATAAAAGGAATGCATTCTTGTTAAATCTGTCTCCTCCCTTGCAACACCTCCACTCTCCACATAGCCTCCAGCCTTGACTCGCTTTTTGCATAAGCAAAGACTGAAGATAAGGAGAGAGAAATGATAATAGAAACCTGCAGTTTGTAAATTGCCCTGCCCAGAAAGAATTCCGGACTTTGATTCAAGTGATTTCTCTGGACTATCACTTTATCCCAGTTCTCTGCAACTGCTTTTCACTGTGTGCCCCATCACTTTGGGTTGTTGCTTTTCTCTGTCATATACCAGATTGGATCTGGCGAATTAGGTTTTTCAGTTATTTTTATGCAACATTTTAAAGCTGCAAGTCCTGGATCATGTCTCCTTTTTCTCATTCTCCCCTTGTGCTTGGTTTTCTTTCTTATATCTCCTTTTATAAGTTCTGACTCACTTCACTCTCTTTGTGTGCTCTCATTTGGCATCTCCCATGATGTCTGCCTGCCAATTCCTTGCAATCCCCATGTCGTCTTCTGCTCTCAGTATGTTTCTTGGTTGCCTGCCAATTCTCAGACTTTAAACTGCAGTATTTCTAGGATCTGCTCTTTTGAGATTTTTTTCCTTTTTTATTTCCTCTCCCTTTTTAATATTTCTAATCATTTCTCCTTTGGCCCTGCGTTGAACTCTCTCTAGGCACAAGGAAAATAAGAACGTTCTTTTGCAACCTGACTTGGAGCATATTGAATTCAGAAGGGTGGTATAGAGATTTGTTTAAATATGTTCCCGGAGGCTTTATTCAAAGTGTAAGGGTCTCTCAGCAGCCTTTTTAAAGAGCTATGTCTGTAGATAACCCAAAATTCAAAGTTCTAATATGTTCCAATGATCTATATAAGCTAAACACTTCCATTTGTTGACAAACTTGAGGAAGGCAAGAGATTACAGGCAGCATTATTCTGGCAGTTTTATTTTGTTCTTCCTATTTGCTATAAAGGGTATTTCTTGCAGTCATGTACATTTGAAGAAGAGAAGCTCATATACAGGGGAGAAGAAATTCTGGGATTTTTTTCCATGCCAGCACTTTGATATGTACTGCAAATTTGAAACAAGCATGTCAATTAAAATGTTCACATCAGTACCTTTTTACTAACGGCTCTTTTATTCTCTTTACAAACACATTTCTAAGCCTTCCTTTAAGCTCACTGCTTTTTTTTAAATGCTGGTGCTGTTTTTGTGTTTCCAGTTGATATCTAATGGCTGTTTTGCCTGCTTTTTTATATAACGAAAAAGGTGTATGTCAATAACATATAAACCAAACTTGCATATTTTAATATGCAGTGGTCACAGTCACACTCTCATGCTCTTCCTTTCTCTTTATTTTTTCTCTGTGGGAAACAGGGGCACAGAAAGAGATTAAGACTGTGGATCTAGAAATACATATGTGCTTGCAGAAAAACTTGCCAGTCTATACGTGAATTGCTCCAGTCTGCATGAGAAGTCTATATCAGACTTGGTAGCTGGATGAATATTTGGTGCAGGCCTGGTTTTTAATCTGTAGTTCTAAGGCAGTAATTTCTCATGTCACATTTGCCAGTTCTAGCTAACAGAATAATCGCATACTGATATACACAAATGCAGAGGGAAACTGTTGTCTCATCCTTAAAATAGAATATTGTTTTATTCAGTAATCTGTTTATGCATTTGTATAAATAGGCCATATGGACATTCATTAATGAACGTTCTTTGCAAAGTTAACCCCTTCTTTTGCCATGTAATAAGTCAGTTTTCACTTAGGCAAAGTATTTGCACGATTGGAATAAACTTACGTGCTGGACTAAAAAATTGTTTAGGTCAATGAGAAGCTGTAAGTCTTTCCACTAAGTTGAACTAAGTTGTATTCATATACAGTATAGATATATTTATAATCAGATCTTTCTGCCTATGGTTTTTTTTGCATAATCATTTTGATCATATTGGTCACTCATGATATATGGCTGATCACGTAAGTCAAGCACTACTATTTTTTTTTACTTGATTAAAAATTTATAACCTCTTTTGTAGTAATGTTACCCTCATCAAATTGCGTGGTTAAGGATGTCTACATATATATATACACACATACATGTGTGTATGAATATATTTAAAAATACAATAGTTCAAGTTCGTGCTGGGCAAATGATGGCCTGGTAAGCTCTGCCCAGAGCACAAGCCCTGTCCGTTATTACTGACCTGCCTGATACACCCTGTGGTGGGGGGATGTGCCACGATTGATGCAAGGCTGATCAGCACTTACCAGCTAATACCAGCCAGGAGGTTTATTTATCTTTGCCTTGGGGTTCATATAAACTAGAACTACAGTGATAAACTGTGCAGATTTCTCTGTTACAGACTCTCGAATAGTCTATGATTGAGTGGTTTTATAAATAACTGTTTTCTGTTTACTCTCATGAGTTGCAATTGACAGCAGTGGGACTCTTGTTAAAATATGTTATGTTTCTTATTAATGCCAGATGTGTTCATCACAGCAGAAATACTGCAGTGAATACCAGAGGAATTATGCCTTAAGTGGAGTCTGAAATGTAAATCTCAGGGTACTGTTCTCCAGTGATTCATGTAAACTGCCTTTCATTTGTTTGCTCCTTAAATTCTTGTATTAAAGTTATCCTAATCTGTAAGTATAAATGTCACTTAACAATGCTTATATTTAAAGCACTCAGCTAAAGATCATTGCTCTTTGCAGCAGCCACAGTTAATGGAGCAAGCAGAAAGGTCTTAGAACCAAACACTGAGTTTTGCTGAAGGAGAAATCTGAAGGCTCAATAGATTTTCTATGAGGGTTGGCCTGCGTACGTTTGTCAAGAAGAGTCAGTAACAGGGCACCAGAATGTGTAGTGAATAGTTGATAATTTCTGCAAGTATGCAAAGTGAAGATCAGAAAAAAGACGGTTCCTTCATGTCTGCTCAGTGGTAGGCACTAACCCAGAAAATATCAGGCAGGAATGCAAGATGGAAGGCTGTAATAGATAAGGACAGTGTGCAGTAGAGGCATCTCAGGAGTCAAAGGCAGTGTGAGGAAAAACAGCGTCTGGAGCTCAGGGTCAGTTGATACATTTGAAAATAATACGTGTTGCTTGTTGGATCTCTTTAAATTAGTTTATCTCTGACAAACCAATTTTTTGAAAGTGATTTAATTGCTGGTTGGATGAATGGTTGTAACTGCATGTCAATCACCATTTAAAGCATTGTTTGCATTTTTATCCTCAAATATATAGCATTAATTCTGGGGTAATACAATTGGCAAACTAACATGTATATATTATTCTGATCCGTAAATGAAAGTAACTATTACTTAATGTCCAATAGCAATTATCACACTAGATGTCTTAGCTGCAGCCCTGTTTCATGTGGGCAGAATTTAAACAGGGTTGGGTGAGCAGTAATTTAGCCTGATTAAGAATGTGGTTTTGGACTCTTTGATGGAGTCTTATTGCTGAGCTGTATGCACATTTGAAAAGAACAGAGTCGGAGAACTTGTGTGAATGTAAACTTAATCCATAACTCTTTTCTTTAAGCATTTGCATCTTCTTTTATTGTTTGCAGGGGAAAGGGACAGGTATGGAAATATAAATGCATGCTTGTGTGATCTGTGAATTAATTACATTGATAGATGTATAACTTCACCCTACAGAGAGAAGTGAAGAGAAAGGTATACTAGAGAAGTTGCTTTTTCGACAAATTTCATAATACAATGCGTTAGTTTTTTTAGGAGAGGATTTTCTGAAAACGATTTTCGGACTTTTTTCTGATTGCTGGCTTAGCTTGACTCTCAGGCAAGGACACAAATCTTGCCACTCACCTAATGAGAACAAAGTTAGGCCAATGGTGACAATTTTAGAAAGTTCTGGGCCCAATACATATTTTGGATAACTGAAAAGCATAAAAGTTGTCTTCCTTCTGTAAAAGCAGTTGTGCAGATAATTTTGCCTGTAGTAGAATGCACCATATCCTGGCACTTCACCTGCGATTCCAAATGGCAATGGCATCAGGTGTGGGTTTCCCTGGGTGCTCTCTTGAGGTCTTTTCCTTATTTACTGCAAAACATGGGCCTTCCAAGCGTTCTGCCAAACCAGCCTGGAGAGCTGGCGCAGACGCATTGGCCCCATGTGGAAACCTGTCTCTGGGAAAGCCTCACAGGAGGGTCACCTTGGCTCAGGCCAAGTCTCTTCTAGGTTTACATCAGACTATAATACTTGGGAGCTGTGACTAAGTAAGATGGGGATTATGCTTCTCTAACAAATTGGCAAAGAAAAGCAGCAGGTTTCTCTCCCAAGTTTTCCTGCGCCTTTAATCTTTTACTTTATCATCTGTCTCCAGGTGAGATCAGTCAGTTGTGGAAGAAACTCCGTGAATTCAGTTTAGGCAGTTTTTGGAAGCAGATGAAAAATTCTATTAGGAATGACTCTTAAGTTTCAAGGGAGGCTTGGGGAGAAAGGTTCATCCATTTATAATCCAATAGTTTAACCAGGGTAACTTCTTTTGCTGAATTTTAGCTCCTCGAGGACAGGGAAATCTAGCTTTCTCTTCTTCATTTGCTTTTCACATTTCCACTGCTGCTAAGCTTTTTATTGGACTAAAATAAGGTGAACAAAGGGTGAGTCTAGTTCTTCTGTTGCTACTAGGTGAAGCAGTAGCTAAGGTCAAACACTTTCACACTTTTTCCGCCTTCAAAGCTTTAGTCATACTACATTTTCAGCTGGAGGCTTGTAAAGGTTAGTTGGAAACAAGCTTATCAGTCTAGGAATGTGAGTCATGAACTTCTCCACTCTTGATCAAACACAAGAATTTGAATGCAGAAGAAACAAAGGATTCATAGGCCTTGGATTCTTATGTCACAGATGCTATAATGTCTATTACTGTAGTGTACAGCACAACAGATCCTTGAGTCAGCAGTTGACTATAAGCCTACTATTTCTTTGTACATAAAAGCTAAACTGGTGTATAGTGAGGCATTAATGAGTTGGGTGCTGATGAGGGACAGGTGCTGCTGGCTGGACACTGGGTGAGTGAGTGTCCTGGAGAAAAGGAGAGAATCTTGTCCCTTTTTTCTTTCTAGCAGGGAAAGGGCAATAGTGAAACCATTCTCTGAAGCTAATCCAGCATGATTTCTGATGTAGCTTCATGAGCCTTTCTGCACCTACTAATTTTTCCATGAGATGAAGGAGATACCATATACTTTAGCCTGTGTTCAACTCTCTTGCTGTCCATCCATGTGTTTACAGAACAAACCAGTTCTCTGTGGAGCAGATATGGTGTATGGCTTGCCCACATCCCCCCAGTGAAAAGTACTGTTGGCTGTGTTCAGTTACATCTTTGCTTGGAGACTAGTGAGCCATCGCCCACCAGCAGAAAGCAGATAAGAGAACGTTTGTATCTTAATGGTTCCTGGAAAAAATTGTAGTATCCTAGCTCAGGTCCTGGATAGGATTCAGAACTTACTCTGAACACAAGTTAGATTTGACTGATGCGTGGACAGCATCTCTTGTGGACTGGGGACAGCACTGTTTGGCTCTTGGCTCTGGGAGGCCCAGAGGGATCCACATGGCATCTGGGGATGGACCGTAACAAATTCCTTGTAACTGCTGCTCTGCCCAAGTCCAGTACTGCAACTAGGCATGGCAGCCAGCAAATGAAGAAGCCTGACAAACTTCCTCTCAAACTATGGAAATCAAAACAGAGGCCTTATTTATTAAAATGATTAAGTCATGTATTCGCTTTCACTGACTGGGTTTTTGGCCTGTGAATACAGAACTTGGAACTGCCTGTTCTTCCCTTGTTTTTCCGTGTCTCAGACATTCTCACTCCAGTCATGTTTTGTTCCATCTACATCCTTTTCCCCGTAAGAACACAGTGTCTGCTGAGCAGTGGCTTTATAATAGAAATTAATCTCTAAGGCAGGACACTTGTGCTTTTTGTCTTATCTTTAATAGGTGTTTAAATGTATAAAATAATTCCTATTTTTTTTTAAGAATCATAGCAACTATCCCTACTTTACATGTTATTATTTTTCTTAAAAGGACTCCTTTACTAATTTTACTCTTTAGTAAGGGAACACTCTTTAATAGTGTTTATCACAAAAGCACATTTAAATCTATTCTGTTCCATTCTGGTTTTTTCAGAACAGTCTTTTCACTTCTCCATCTTCAAAGACAACAAGAATGGACAAAATGTGAAGTATGTGTAAGTGAAATGATGGTGTACAGCCTTGTGGAGAAAGTGGATCTTTTTTTGAATTAAAAAAAAAAGTCTTGAAGTCTTTCTCTTAATGGATTCAGAAGTTGCCTGCTTCCTTGCTTGTTAATGTGGGTCTATTATAACTGCCAGCTCAGCTGTCTCTGTTTAGCTTTGTGAAGATCTTTTCATACTGTATTTTTGAAATACAGGACTAAAACCATGCTGAGCTTTTCTTTTACCCTGACAAGAGCTTTTATGTGTGTGTAGTGGCTGCCTTCCATTTGCTATCTTATTCTTTAGTCCTGGGCAAAGCTCTGTATGTTTTAGAAATAGCCCTACCATCCTGGCATCACCTCTGGTTACTAGGAGCTTCTGGAAGGAGCAACCCATTTTTGGATTCATTATTTGCCTGTTCTCCCTTTGCATAAATGAGAGAAATATCTGTTCTCTTTGGAAGGGATAGGGACAGTGGAAAATAGTACCCTTCTTGATAAAGAGACCTCAGAGTCTTTGTCAGTGACAAGTCAGCTGTGAATATTTGTATTTCCCCAAACAAACATGTACTGTACATATATGCTGACAGTCTATTAAATATCCTTATCCTCAGCTGCCCTATCCAGCAGGTTTGGAAGTATGCAAGGCATGCAGGTACTAGTGATGAGGAGCTGAGAAAAATAATCTATGACAGAGTGATTTCTAAGATAACCAATATTTAAAGAAAAGTGTATGTGAATATATGAATACATACAGGTACTAGTGAAAATAAACATGCTAGAAGAAGAAACAAACTTGTTTTAACTTGCTAAGCAACATGTTTGGCATTGTTTTGTACCTCTCTTAACTGTCTGAGTAAAGAAATCAAGAGCTGGATGGGCAAAAAGCCAGAGCTCCCCTTTCAGCTCTATTTCCCCTTGGGACTGTTGTATCATTCGACAGGGGACTTTTCACATGCTTTTAAAGCACTGCCAAGGGCCTCTCGAATCCTTTCTGTACAGCTTGCTCACAGCTTCTCCTGCAGTCCCATCCTTGGTCAACGGGATGTTGCCGTTTGGTCCACCCTTTCAGCTTTGGTGCATTTCTGTGTCAGAAGCAGTGTAGTGACACTTCTTGTCCCTGTTCCTGTCTGTGTACCTTTCTCTGAGCTCGACCCTCTGTTATTTTTGAGCACAGCTTCATATGAAGGCAAGTCTGGGAAATGCATTTGGTGATTCTGGACAGAAAGAAAATAGATCACTAGGGAAAAAAATATATGCATGTGAACATATATATTTATGTGTCTAAAATGGCCAAATAATTCATTAATGGAAGTATGTAGAATAAAATCAGTGTCTAAATGTCCATCCCAGAATAATGCTTCCCTCTTTCCCATTTCTGGGATGAATAGCAGTGTGCAGTGCCCTCGATATGGACTGTGGCCATGTTTCCGCTACGCGCTGATGGAATAAGGACAGGGGATTTTCCATGTCGCTTGGCTCCTGCTGGCCTCCCTTAAGTATGGTGAGGGCTGCCAACAAGATCTCAGAGGCATGTATTATCACATGAATGAGATTCCCATTACAAGGATGGAGCCAAAGGCTCGCAATTTTAAATTCCGTTTTAATATTTTTAATGGATTGAGGCCATACTTTTATTGTGCTTTCCTCCAAGGAAAAAAATGAACTAGAATTGTATTATGAAAAAAAAGGTGAGTTGTAAGATTTGAGATACTTCAGGCTGATCTTTTGAAACAGACATCATCTAGTATAAGGAGCAAGAGTAGCTACAATCCGTTCCTTTAATTTTTGAAGACTGTGCAATTAATTGAAACATGGTGGAAAAAAATTATTTGTATGGGATTTATAAAAGCAGGGTCTTGCAGGATTAAGGTACATGAAACTAGAAAGAAATATTTTCCTTATCATTACCTTCCTCCTTTCCATGTTAGCTTCCTAGTTGTATAGAACTTCTCATAACAAATGCAGATTTTTAAACTGAAGATTTGATTTCCCTGCTGTGTTTGAACTGTGTGTGTGGTGACATAAAATAGGAAAGTGAGAAACCCTTTTAATTTTTTTTTTCCCACTAAACTATTTGGATCGAAATATAAACAGTGTACATAATGCCAAATATATTTGTACTTAAAATCCCTCCAGGTGCAATAATGCAAGAAGTTTATTAAAACAGGTATGGAATGTTGTTAAAATACTGTTTTCTTTCTGAAATCATAACCATTAATTGACTCAGTTGGGTAATGAAGAATCATAATTTGACTGCGCTAAGGGCAAAGAAAGGTTTCTAATTATATTGTAATTGAAATAAATCTTTCACTCAAAATAGGACTGTGAGAAACAGTATTTTTAGACTTAAATTTTAGAGCAGACCTCTTTGTTGTAATACAATGTACTTCTAATAAATCTCCTGTGTTTCAAAGACCAGCTTTCAAAAATATTGTGTCATAGAAGCCTGCTCTTTATATGCTTTTTCCTCTGTTGGAAGCGTCTCAGTTTTTGTAGCTTTAGTTTTGGATGGCTAGTTACAGTTAAGTAGTTTAGTCCAAGAATATTAGTGTGGTTTTTATCATTGTGATTGGACTGTTCTGTTAATGGTTTACTTAAAACAAAGATAGATATTTGCTGTGGCGTTTGCTGGCCAGTCATAACTATCTGGAGTATTTCAAGTATTTCTAGGTTTTCACTCACAAGGATAAGAACATCTGCAGCTGGCTGTCCTTTCTAATGTCTCTTACTTCTGCCTTAAATATTTCTCTTGGAATTCTCAGGAGATTTGGGAATGGCTTTTTAAACTTTAAATTACTGATTAGTTGTAGCTTGACACCTAGCAGGCCGTTCTGACTGATATAGTGCAAAAAGACTCCATTAAAATGAGTGAAGAGGCTTCTGATGCCTTGACTAAACCACCCTCTGCGCACCAATGGCAGACAACAATTTATTTCAAACTCCTTGCAAAAGATTTTGCTTATCATTACCAATGTGACCAAGTTAAAAAGGGCCATCTAGGCTTGTTCCCTGTACATATGTCATTGATGCAGCTATCGTGAATACAGCTGACGGCTGCCAAAGGTCTCTTACAGAGCACACCTGGATTCTGCCCTCGGTGGGAGCCAGGTGGCTGTTGCTGGTGATTGGAGCATTTATGATACAGGGCAGTGGTTAATAACCTACACAGCAGTGATTAGTATTCTGTATCTGCTCAAATGTTTCTGCTTGTCTTCAGATAGGATCTGAGTATTTCCATTTCTTGTGACTTTTTGGTGCTGAAGGCTTACAGTAATGCAAAAGATGGTTATTTCAGAACCAGTTTCATCATAATCTGAGGTGCTACAATGAATGTTATCATTACAAGGAATAAAGTTAAACATCAACAGCAAAGAAAAGAGAATCAGGGTATAGCAAGAAGGATCATGTGTCTCTTTTGTTAAGGCATATGCATGTCTTTATGTTCTGCAGCAAACTGTCATACATTTATTTAGTGTTTTAAGTTGTTCTACACATTGTTAGTTCCTTTAAGAAGTTATTTATCGTCCTAAAAAAATGAAGTAAAAAAAAAAGCTGTCATACTGTTTGTAGTGGATGATAGCTGATTTGCACTTTGCTGTTTCTCTGGATGACCTAAATGCAGTGTTGAAGCTACTGAAGGCCTCCCCTCCACATCCCAATTGTACATGGTGAACTGTAATTTTTATTGTGTCCCCGTTGGATGCACTTAAATCTGTTTAAACCTGGCATTTATAAAATAAGCTTAAAAATTAATTCTAAATCAGTAAACTCATTTAGGAGTATTTACAAAGGAGTTTGGACAGGCTTAACTGAACGGATCATAAAGAATTATTAGTTACAAAATTCGAGAGGTGTGGATTGTGGCATCGCTCATAGTGTAATGTAAGACCAAATTCCTTTCCTGTGAGCTTTACTGTATGGTTATTGCCAAGTCACAAAAGTCCATAAAGGCACACGCAAACTAGTGTACAGTAAAATCCATAGAAAGTATCTGGATGAAGAAACTTCTTGCTTGACAAAAATGAACATTTCTGCCATTCAGCACATGAGAGTTCACCACTTGCAAGTGTTTGTATCTGATATATAACATCCTCGAGCTAGGTCTTAAAAACAATTGCTTTTATCAAAGAGCCTGTATCATCTCACTATCAAAGTGAGATGACTGAGATTGTTTATTTGATTATTTTGCTACTTGAAGAATTGATTTAAGTATGATACAGAGCAACTAGGTATCAAGCTAGGTAAACTGACTTGTAACACATGTTCTTCTCTTTTCTCTCAGAGAGAGAAACATGTTCTCTGTTTCCTTCTAGCTTCTGCCTTTTATCACTGAAAAAAACAAGAACATAAACCACATCATAACATTGCCTAAGGAATGTTATCCATCACTTCAGCAACCTCCTGTTCAGCCAGTGAACACACCGACACTGCAGTGGAGTAGTTCGAAATGTTGGCCTGACAAGTGCCAGCTTAATTCAGTACTGTAGGACAGAGGATGCCAGCAATTTAGTGTCACTTTTCTAATTTGTCCAATTTTTTAAGAAAGAACATGCAGAAACAAGAACAGGAAGTCCTTTACGGTATCTTAGACAAACTGCTGCTTGCAGTTCTCTTTTTAGGTTTTCCAAGCAATAACACAAAGGTTAAAATTCTTTTCTTTTGCTTTCAGACTGCATTTTTAAATATTTTCAGCCACTTTGTCTGTCATCTCCTGAGAAAATTTGAATAAAACTGTAAATGAAGCATAAGCACTTTGACACCACATGTGAATCCAGACGTGTATTTAACATCACAGAGCTTGCTAGGAAGGAGCCACGCAAAACTTCCTGAGAGCTGTGAAGAAACGTTCTTGTTGTATGTGCGTGTACCTTAATCCACTCTTACCTTTTTTTCTTCTATACCCCAGAGGAGCATAATTCAACATTAAAAAAAACTCTGTACAAAATAGCAGCCTGTAAAACTAAAAATCCAAAGCCAAATATGAACACTGTTGTCACTGGAACCGCAATCCACAGAGCTCCTTCTAATCATTCAGAAGACCACAGAGCATTGTCACCTATGCTGTAAAACCACTGTCTCAGTCCGTGTATGAGCTCAAATTACTTTTCCAGCTCTCTGAAGCTGTCTGAAAACCAGCACTGCTCATACTTGCTGCTCAGCTTAATGGATCATGAAGATGTCCGAGGTGGTGTCCCAGCACATTCAGGGCAGCTCCTGTTCTGTTTCCACAGCTATCAAGCAAGTGCCATATTCGCTTCCAGTTTCAGGTACTTGTAAGGCCTTTACAAAGTCAGTGGAACTCAGCTGAGTAAGTCTTCATCCTTAGAGAAAGGCTCTTACCTATTAAAGCTCTTCCCAAGTTGGTAAAGTATGTGGGGTTGACGCTGCTGAGCAGCCTGCTCTCTGTTAGGCCCACGCCTCTGCACGCTGGCCAGCTGACTGCTGGGATAAATAAGTTCACATAACTCTCATGCTAAGATTTTTCAGAGTGACTTGAAAAATATTTAGACTCTTTATTAACATTTATAAAACAGCTTATGCTCCACGGCAGCTACGCTGGGCAAGGTTTCTGCTTATTTTGGGTCCAGTATTTGCCTCTCTGGAAGAATGCCTTTTTCAAGGTCTTGATCACCTTCAGTTTGATTTAAGGGATAAAATTTGTCTGTGACTAATTTTTAAACTAACTGAAAAGCAATCAAAATGTTTTGTCTATGGAGACTTGTTTCACAGATAAAATTAATAACCTTGGCCAAATTTACTGCTTAGGCAGAGAGGACTAGCTGTCCTACTTCAGAGGCCTTTGGCAGTATGGTACTTTGTCTATCCACTTCTTTTTTTTTGCTTCCTTTTAAATCCAGAGCTCTGCTCTTGGGATTCTGTTCTGTTCTTGGCTTATTATTTGTCTCTGCTCCATCTTCTCTCTCTCTTTTTAGTCATGTTAGAAGTGTTGTATGAATTTTCAGACTTCTCACTCTCCTTTTAACTTGCTGTTGTTTCACCTGAAGGTCTTTCTTTTCTTTCCTGCAATATTCTGTTTTCCATCCCCCCTCTCCTCTTTTGTCTTCCTCATGACTACACCTATCAGTTCTAGAATTTCAATTGTCAGAACTACCATTTACAAACCATGCAATAAAAGTGCTTCGTAAACTGTGCTTCTGTAACACTTGGTGGTGCTGAGACCTGTGTGAGCATGTTACCATCTCCATCGAGACATTCACCCGTGCTTTGCTGCTGCAAGAGGAGGTATTTCCTGGTATCTGTTACAATGGGAGATGTAGTGCTTGCGAAGTTGTGTTTGAGAATCAACCCAGATTCTCAGCTATTGCTTTTAGCAATCTGTACTGGCCTCAGAAGGGAGATCTGAAAGGACAGCTGGAGATCTCCTTTGCATAGGGGAGATACTAAGCTATAGAAAGTTCGGGTATTGCCAGTTTGTATTTCTTATTGCAGCAGTGATGTAGCAGAAGTGGGGCTGAATTATATGACTCCCTGACCAACCCTTCTTTGTATTATGACTCCTGGCTGGTCATGGACATATCACCATGATTTGACATTAGGCTGGGGAGAATGGTCTTTACTAGCACAGCAAAATGCAGTGACAGCACCCAAGCTGACCAGGTAGTAAGACAACTACTTTTAAGAAAGAAATGCTTGAGTTGCTTTCAACATAGGATTGCTACATCTAAGTCCTCAGATGTGCTTTGGGGTTTTGTGTACTTGTTTTATATATAAATACATAGACAGATATATACGCACATAAAAACATGTATAATTTAAGTACAAGAATTCTTTTGGTAGAGCTATACAGTTTCTCATGCATTTCATATCTAACTGTGTTCCCTACTAATACTCTCCTATCTTAATTAACACAAAGTTATTCGAGAGCTGTGAACGATCAAAATTATTTCAGAAGGGCTTATTGTCTGAAGAAGAAAGATAATCAGTTCTGAAAATGGTGGTGTAGGGAATGAGAAAATGGAAGGTTCCATCTGGGATGTGTCTTTTCATTCTTAAGGACCTTTTCAGAAGCAGAGACATAAATGAACTTTGAGGTTCTCTATGGTAGGTTAGGAAATTAGTCACAGTCAAGGTGAGGGATTAGAAAAGGTATTCCCAAATAAGAAGAACACTTAAGTGACTGCTAGAAAATTAGTGCATGAATCTGACTGGAAATGCGACAACTCTAGAAAACTTGAGCTTTGGGAAAGCATATAGCTGAATTTTGGCACACACAACAGACTAATTCCCACTAATTAAAATGTATTTGAGCTAATTAGTGGGTTCAGAGTTGAATTAGGAACACTTCTAATAGCTTGAAGAGGAAAGATAATAGAAGTGCCAATTTTTCAAAATACTTAGGAAAGGAACAATCTTACACGCGCTGCCATTCACCAAAAAATAATATTACAGAAAGACTCCTTCTGCATTATTTGGACAATATATTGTGCATAGTGCACTGCCATGTAGAAGGACTGGTGAAATGTGAGAATGGCCTCTCACTAAGTACATCAGGGAATTCTATCAAACTCACAGTTATTCAGATCCAATTAGTCCTATTGCAGCCAAAATCATGGTCTTGTTGAAGGCAATAATAAAACTCCCACAGCCTTTCACAGAACCAGGATCTCACCCGTTATGCATGTGTTGATGCATAGTTTCCACTGAAGGAACTTCAGCCAAGAAGCTAAGTGAAGCGTGGAATCTGAATGTAGAGCCTACAAATGGGAAACTTGAATTTAAGGAGGAAAGACACACTTCAGTGTTTCAGCTCATTAGAGAAGAACAGATAGAAGCTTCCATGCCTCACACTCCAGATTTCCTCATTTTCTGATTCTGTTGCTATGGCATTCATAAAATTCCAGCATTTTAATGCAGCAAAGGGGAAATCTGTTGCATAACTATGGATTAATCAGTTGTCCAGTTGTTTGAAACTAAACCAGGTTCAGCATTTCTGAAAATCAGCCCAATTTAGGTAAGCCATTCAATGGGGCTTAGGTGTCTACCCTGAGAGATTCAGGTTTGAAAATCTCAGCCTCCATTTACAACAGTAGCCCCACCTGTAGAGATGCCAGCACTGAGTTCAGAGCTTCCTGTGGAGTTACCTGGTGTACAGGTTCAGCAATCAGCAGTGGGCAAGTGGAACCACATCTCACTTGAAGCTTTGAACCTGCAGGGTAGATGGGCCAAGTCCAGTGACACAGAGAAGGCTGAATAGTCATAGCCTGAAAGGTGCTGCAGGGTAGACTCTCCAGCTCCCACAGCAAAGAATGCCCGTGGTGAATCAAACCCATAAATTATTATCAATCATCAAGGAAGCAGATCAAAACCACAGTGGCTCTCCAATTTTATTTTTTTTTTAATTTTTGTATGAGCAGAATGTTCATTCCTTAAAAAAAAAACCAAAAACCAACAAAAAACTCACAAGAAAACCCACGAACTTAAAGAATAAAAAGCAGCACTTTGGAGACATACCCAGAGTAACGATCCTTGCTTCCTCCTGTCACTTGTTCAGGCATTTTCTGTGTAACATGCAGACAAAGAAAGAAGAAAGAAAGAGCAGACATAGAAAATAGCATCCTTTAGCTGCAAAGACATGTTTTTGCAGGCTCCCAAGCTTTCTTTAGTTTCTAATAGCAACCACAGAATGTCTTCAGTTATGGCAAGCAATGCTTCAATCGTTTTGTTAGAAAATGTATGAAGTACCTTATCTTCCTGCTGTTTAAGCAGCAACATCTTATGAACTATAGTAATCAGTTAATAGAGTTTATATCTACATTTTTCAGAGACTTTTCCTTAACTGTTCTTCTATAGAAAGGATGTTCTTAGAATTATTGAGATGGAGTTCACTGTCAGAATTTCAAACATGTAAATGGAATCCAAAACTGATCTGCGGACCCGCTTCTGATGCGGTAAATGAAGAGACATTATCAGGAAAGACTGCTGTTAAAGTACCTCGGCAACAAGTAATATCTGCTTAAGTGTTACTAAACATAGGGTTATTTTTATGATCATGTAGACAAGAAATTCATAACTTCCATTCTAAGAATCAAAGAGGTAGAAGTACCTTGCTCATTAGTTGTGTTTCTCAGGGTACTCATTCTTTCTTACTCTTTTTCTGCTATTCTGTTCCAAGCTACATCCCAGTTCAACAGTAGAAATACATCTTATTTCAACTTTGTTACTCAATAAGCATTAACAGGTTCTCTATTACTGCAGTACAATGTGATTTGGTTTTCCCCTAAAAGCTTTTAGTTAACGCTGCAAAGCTTTCTACTAGTGCTGGTTATTTTTACAATAGCAAAAACAATTAAGAGGAAAACAAAAATAATCAAAGAACCTATCTTCTGCTGTCTTTGATCTATAGTTAAAATTTAGCTGAGCATTATTCAGAGTAAAATCTCTCACAGTCTACAGCTGTATAGAAAAGAAAGGAGGGGGAGAAGCTAGGAAGGCTCTACCCTTTCTCCTCTGTTGCTGGAGTAACAAGTGTCCTCTTCAGTAAAATTCTGCTGCTCATTGGCAAGAAGCTCCACTGCCTTGCAGTTCGTGTCCCTGCCAGAGTGGAGAAAACAGTAACAGAAGTATTTCACCAGCGGCCTGGCTCCATCACACTTACATCTCGTCTTTTCTTCAGTTTGTGGTGACCTCTGTCACTCCTGTTGTTGTGGTAGGGTTTTTGTGAGACAGTAAGAGTCTTATTCCTTCATGCATGCTAATTATGAGATCGAGACTTGCACTTATCTTCTGAGAACAGTTGGCTCTTTTTCAGCTGACTGTAAACAGACTGCCTGCCGTCATGAAGAGAGAAGAGTTTAGAAAGAATGTTATTTATATTAATATTTCATAGCTGCCAGTTAATACAGATGGGACATACAGTCGATTTCCTTGCAGATTAAACAGCAGCCAGGCACTTCCCTGGGAGCCATTTCATCCCCTTCACCTCTGCTTGGAGGCACGGAAGGGGACAGATGTTGCTGAAAATGCCAACTGCAGGAGGCTGGTTGCAGTGAAAGAGCTGTGGACCCTGCACAGGTCTGCAGTGTTAGGGGCACAGCTGTTTTGGGACCTGGTTTTGGGAAAGGACAGTTTCCAAAGTAATAGAACTCACAGCACGTGCGCAAGAATTATTTCTCCTGCAGTCAGTTTCCACTGGCACAGGATCTCGCTTCACCCTAAACTGACTGGGGGATAGAGAGGGCTGATAAAAATATGGATTAAGAAGCACAGATACAGCAGAGTAAGTCAGTTTATTTAAAAACAGTGAATTACAGGTTTCCTGGTAATCTCTATGTATTTGTGAGGTAGAGGAACTATAGCCCAGCACACACCAGAGAGACAGTCCTGAGCTTCATGATAGATCTGAAATGGTTTTGAAATTGACCATACAAAGTGTCTTAAAGTGTGGGCCCTACAGAAGGACATGCTCTTCCTGCCCGTACTTAGTTCATTTCAGTTTTTTTCACTTCTTGAAAAGTACCTCAGTGATTTTATACTGAGACCTTGCTTTGTATGAGGTGCTAATAACTACAATTAAATTTCTTTATTCTCTTAAATTATATAGTTGATTTTACTTCTCTTATGGTGGCAATTTTATTGTAAGGATTTTATTTCTTTTTTACTGTATATGAAATTGAACACTGAGATGGCTGTTCAGAAACAGAAATTATTCTTGTAATTGCATCATAGTTAATAAGTATGTGTAAGAGAATAATCGTGTAAAAGCTGATTACCTCAGTTATTAATAATTGGGATTTATGACTTAAGTATTATGCTGCAACCATCCGATTCCTTGTCAATTTAATGTGGAAAGTTGAGAGATAATTTTAGAAATAATCCTCAGTGTGAATTTTCTGTATAATTAATGCATAAGGCTGTGAAATCCTAAGTGACAACTGAACTAGCATTTTAGGTTATGGCTGTGGCTTTTCCATGTGTATTTTGGCTGTTTGAAGTTGGTGTGGCAATTTGAAGTTTTGTCTCATTTGTGAGACAGACAAATTTGTCAATTTTAATTTCATTGTACTTCGTTTAATGTTATTCTTGGTAAGATTTTTGGTTTGCCTGGATTCTTCTGGCAGAAGAGTTAATGCATCTTAAGTTTATGCGCATGTACGCGTGGTTGGCTGTTCCTTATGTTTTCTTCTATTTTTTTTTTTTTTGATTGTTTACTACCTACTAAACAGGCTTAGTATAAATAATATTTTTAGTGTCTTAAAAAAGATAATAGAGCACTTTTAATCCATTCTAATTGTAGTGATATACCAACTCCTGCAAGTCTGGAGAGAAGAATCAAAAATCTAACAATTTTTTTTCTGGGCCTTCTCCCTTTGAGTTTATCCAGGAGCTTAAGTGGGTGCTCATCTTTAAATAAGCAAGTTATTTGTTGAATTTGAGTTGGAAAATTTGCACTGTCAAAGTTAGGCACGTGTTGATGCAGCAGAGTGAATTGTAGCCTGTATGAGGCTACCCCCCGGCCCTTTCTTCTCCAATGCCACACTCACACGTATGTTTAGGGGGTATTCAGTTAGACAGTCTTCACAACAGTTTGCCATGAAGTCTAATGATAGCCCTTCTCTTTGTTGCAGTTCTCTCCTCTTTTCTAATTAAACTCCTTTCCTGTAGCAAACACAATCATCCCTCATCTTTCAAAATTCCTAAGTATCAGTGCATGATTTGGCATCTGCCAAGTAGAAACCCGGTGGAGTTTTTAGTTAAACATACTCTCAGGGAAACAAACCACCCCCCTGGCCCCAGCCCACCACACCTTGAAGAGTCTTCTCCATGTGTCTGCTTTTTCTGTCCTGAGGACAGAGCTCTCCTCGGTCATCAAGGAACTGCCTGTGTCACAGATGCACAAGCCCAGGGCCAGCTCTGCACCCCCAAAACTCTCCTATGAACCCCCCCAAGCTGGTCCCTGGCCCTACAGAACCCTGGAGCTCCACCGGCTAGGCACCTCCCATAGGGTATTGCTGGTGTGTGTTGCAGGCCCAATCTCCACATCAAAGCTTTTTGTATTACTCTTTCTCAGGTAAAACCTGTGGAGAAATCAAGTTAGCATCTTGCAGGTAATGAAAGCAAAGTGTCCCCTCGGCCAGGAGGGAGGAAACGCCTTCAGCCTAACAAAGCCTTCACCCCCCCAGCTGCTTACCCCACTTCCTGAAGGTCACTCAGATGTAAATGACCTGAATGTTTCACCACTAATTTGAATGGCAGAAAACCTCAGAGTGAAGGCCAAGATTAACACAGGTTTTTCAGGGTGATGTCATTAGTCAGAACTCCCAGCAGGGTCATGGCTTGTGTCCTATTTTTTTACCAAAAAGCTGATCCTTTTCAGCTGTGTCCCAGCACTTCTTCAGCAGAGGGTAAACCAGCCTCAGCTGGCCAAGCCCCACGCTTTCCTGTGGGCAGGCAGGTGTGTGGGCAGAGGGGCTGGCACAGCTGGGGCAGCACATGGGGATGGCATTGCCACACATGGCTCTTGCTAAGGATAAAATCAAACATTTTCCCAGTGTGGAGAGTACTTGTGCATTCTTCCAAGAAAAGGCCTGGGGCTGTCATTATTAGGAGCTGCACGGTTTAGAATCATAGAATTGTTTTGATTGGAAGGGACCTTTAAGATCAATGCATCCAACCATTAACCTCACGTTGCCGAAACCACTGCTAAACCATATCCCTCAGCACCGCATTGATGAGTCTTCTAAATACCTCCAGGGATGGGGCCTCCACCACTTCCCTGGGCAGCCTGTTCCAATGTTTGACAACCCTTTCAGTGGAAAAGTTTTTCCTAATACCCATCCTGAACCTCCCCTGGAGCAACTTGAGGCCATTTCCTCTTGTCCTATCTCCTGTTACCTGGGGGAAGAGACCGACCACCCTCCTTGTAGGCAGTTGTAGAGAGCGAGGTCTCCCCTCAGCTCCTTTTCTCCAGGCTCAACACCCCCAGCTCCCTCAGTTCCTCATGAGACTTGTTCTCCAGACCCCTCACCAGCTTCGTTGCCCTTCTCTGGACCCGCTCTAGCACCTCAATGCCCCTCCATAGGCTGGAAAAAGGCCCTGAGTGCCTAGAGGATGGTCTGCTTCTCTATCCACCAGCGCTGGCCTAGATGGCGTTCCTGCCCAGGGCAGCCCCCACGGCACACGAGTTAACACTGAGGTAAACTAATTCCGCTTTTGACTCCAGTCACTCCTGTCGTGTCCCGGGCTCCCAAGAGCCGCGGCCGAGGCGCTTTGCCCGGGCTACGTCTCTCTGAAGCCGGCCCCTGCGGGCGGCCCGGCCGCTCCCGCCCCGCCGCCCGCTACCTGCGCGGCCGG
>NW_015090872.1:2893999-2949881 GCF_001431845.1 Calidris pugnax | reverse complement strand
CCCGCCGGCGGGAATCGCGGGCTGGGTGGGAACCGGGGGTGTTTCTGCCTCTCCCTTCCCTTCCTCCCCGGCCCGGCCCGCGCTGGCCCGGCGCCCGGCGCGCCGGTGGGGCTGCCGCGGCCTGAGGAGCGGTGCCGTTTGCTTCCCCTTCGCCGAACTGCAGGGAGCGGGCGGCGGCGAGGAGCGGCGGCGGGCAGGAGGAGCTGCCGCCGCCCTGAGGTGGCGGCGGCCCCGAGGAGCGGGCGATGGACGGGGAGGGCGAGGCGGATCTCTCCCACGGCAGCGCGGCGCCGCGCTGGAAGAGGAGGTCGACCCCTCGGCCGCAGCCCCGCGGCTGGAGCAAACCCCGGCCCCAATCGTACCAGAGCCCCAACGGGGTGCTCTTCACCGACTTTCCCGTGGAGGACAGGTGCACCTTCACCGTGACTCAGCCCGCCGGCACCGTCAGCACCTGCCCGGGCAGCGCGGCGCTCCGGAGGGGCCCCTCGTTCTTCAATTCCAGCATGGGATCGGTATCCAACGGGAAGGCGCAGCCCCCAGCCGGTACGGCCGACTCCCCTGAGCGGACCTCCCCGGTGCTGACTCTGGTTTCGAACAGTTCTGTCGTTTTTACCGCCAACGGCACCACTACCTCGCCGGGGAGCCAGCTGGGCCGTCCCCTGAGGATTTCCAGCCCGTCAGCGCTTACCCCGCGGCAGGAGCGGATTGTTTTTACAGCCAGCCCTCAGCCCTCACCGACGGGAGAGGCACCCTCCCCCGCCAGCACCAACGCGCTGCCCCTGCAATGCAACCGGCTTTCCAAAACAGCAGAAAAAGTGGCGCCGGGGCCCCTCGGTGTGTCCCCCACCATGTCCCCAGAGCAAGGCGGAGCTCCTCAGAGGCCGGCGTCCCCTCAGGAGCAGCCGGTGGTCCTGAGCACCGACAGCCCCGCCGCTCTCAAGGTGGGCACACAGCAGATCATCCCCAAGAGCTTGGCTTCTGAAAGCAAGGTGAAGGGCAAAGCCAACAGCCAGAATGCAGAGACCAACAGGAGGGTGCTGAAGGTCCGGAGCATGGTGGAGAGCCTCAGCTTGCCCTTGGTCGCCGATGCTGAGGAGGAGGCCGAGGGCGACCTGGACAGCCCAGGGACCCTGAGGCGAGGCTTGAGGTCGACATCATACCGCAGGGCGGTGGTGAGTGGCGTGGACTTGGACGGCTCTGCTAATTTTAAGAAAAAAAACAGAATGTCCCAGCCCATACTTAAAGCAGTTGTTGAAGATAAAGAGAAGTTTTCGAGCCTGGGGAGGATAAAGGTAAGTTTTGTTGACTGGTGACGCCTTGGTTTGAATGGAATAGACCACAGGAGTGTGATTCGCAACCTCTGTGTTTTCCATAAATGCTGGGCTTTTTTCATTTTGCTTTTTGCTACCATGAAACTTCGTAAGTTAGTGATGAGTCTTGCAGATCACTTAAAAGTGTTGTTTTCAAAGTAAAGTGGCGGAGGCTTCAGGGACACAACTCCATTGAAATCTGGGCAGCTCAAAAATGTGTGGATGTCAGCCTCACACTTGCATTTCCTGCTGGATTCCCCAGCACATGGAGATTTTCTTTCACAATCAAATTGATGTTTTAAAAGCATAAACAGGAAAAAAAGAGACATTGACTAAATAAAGTCTGCCTGCTAGAGTAGATAGACTGACAGAAAAAGAAACTTCCTCCCTTACTCCTCTATCTGAGGCATTGCTTTTTAAGTATTTTTAAAACTCAGTGATTTTTAAATTCAGAGGCCACTTAAGGTATCTTTTTGTACCTTAACTGTAATGCCTGCAAATAGAAGTAGAATGCTTGGTTTTAATTTTTGATTGTAATCCCTTAGGATTAGTAGATTTATATTGAATGTTAATGTATTAAAACTAAACTATAAATACTGAAAATATTCTTTTACTTGAACATACAATATTGTAATCCTGTATTTCCTTCTTTTTAAATATAATTAGTTTTTAAAAAATATATTGGTAAGTTTCTGCAGAGTGTTTGCAATTGTTTAATAAAGTACTTCAGGCTAAGGGCTAAAGCTGTAGCTATTAAAATAATTATTAGCTATATGACAGTATTTGGCCAAATTAAATATTATGGTTATGGAAGCTTTTGTGAAAATGTGGTGAAATAGTAATAGATCAAAATGTGAACTACTTCTGAGTAGGGAGGTGGTATTTGTTTTGGTAATAGACTGTAACAGTAGGTTATGTTTAAAATAGGAGGACATGACATTGTCCTTTCTTTACACACAAAACTCTTTTTCTAGTAGTGGTTTTTTAAACAGACTTCTTAGACCATAGGACTTGTTGCACCAAAGCAGCTGTTTTATTTCAAAGGTTTGTTTTGGTCTCAAAACGCTAGTTTACAAAATACTTACTGTGGTTGTTCTTTGCAGGGTGCATGGTTAGAAACAGCCGCTCAGTCATGTACCTTACATCCTCCTAGAAAAACCCAGTGACAGTGGGATGAGTTACAAGTTCACTGAACTCTTGTAAAGCTAATATAGTATGCTTTTGAAACATAGGGAAAATGAAGCATTTGGGACAAATACGTATAAACAATGCATGAGAGAAGGAAAACTAGAGTAGCTTTTCACTTTCTGTCATGAAGCAATTGTTTTTGTGAGTACTTGTCCAACATCAGAAATTTATAGATTAGGGCCTGTTAATTTGGAGCCTAAGTATCAAATAAAAGAGAAGTTCTTGTTACTGTTGGTTATTTTGCATACTTCTTTTAATGTGTATGTGTCTCTTTAAATTATCAGAAGAAAATGCTGAAAGGACAAGGAACATTTGATGGGGAAGGTAAGCTCTTTTCTGTACAGACTTGGTTATATGCTCAATCACAAGAGACACGAGTTTCAGGATCATTTTGCACAATTTCATACACAGTCAAAGACTAAGTACCTTGTTTTTCAGTACACTGACTAAAATATGGAACCATAATTTTGGCACTAGACATACTTTAGGGAATACTTTAAAGAATATAGTATGGCAGGTTAAAAATGGGGTTTTGTTTGAAGGGCTTATTTTCAACTTAAACTCTTGGCCTTGCTAAAAGATGAACTGATCCATGTGTCTATCTGAGCCCTAAAAGTTCTGTAGGATTACATAGATGAGGCTTGTTTCTCCAGCTGTGACTGCCTTCCTGCTTATTCACTGTGACTCTTTCCAGGTGCAAGACGAGGCTTTTGTGCATCAGCTCACAGGCTTGGGGTCATCACCTGCAGCAAGTGCCTGAATTGTTACTCTCTGAGCTTATGGTTCATGCACCTATTTCTCTCTTTTCCTCATAAGGCTAGGATATGGGGGTGAATGCCTTGACTTTGTAATCCTTTTCTTTTCTTTACTTAGGCTTCAAGTTTAAGTGTCAGAGAAACATTATCCATGTATCTGCTCTTTCATGTTACTCATTAATTCTGGGCTTTGCCAAGTTTGCTCTTTTCCCAATATTTCAACCAGAAAAAAAATTATTTCCTGGCTACGAGTCCATGGAAGCTTTATTATAGTAGCTGCTACTCTCTTGGCTTTTCTCTGCTTAATGCCTCCTTAAGGTCATCTCAGCTGTGGTATTACCTTCCTTTTCCTCCTGTTTGCCTTTTCAAAACTTGCCACTTTCTTCTATTTGCATCACCCCCTATCTTAGTTTCAGCTTTTCTCACTCTATATCTCCTAATGATGTTTTCTGGAGTCTCTTCCAATGGCTCCCTTTTATCTTGGGCAGATCCCAACTAACAACTTTTTCTGCCTCTGAGCATTCCGTTACTGTACACTATTTCCTGTCTTAAAAGTGTGTGAACTCTATAGACATGTTCCAAAGAACAAACACAAAAGGCTGGACTGTGTGTAATACTCAGCCAGGGCTGTAAGGTCCGAGCAGGTGGAACAGATCCATCCAGCCCTGTGTAAGACCTCAGGAGTTCTAACTGTCTGTTGAGCTGCCAGACCTTTTACTTCTTTCCCCTTTCTCTTGCATGGGGAAAATTGGATATTGTCCAAAGCCTGGCCCATCTCTAATAGTACCTTTTAGAGCTTGCTTTTTTAATTGCTTAATCCATCTGTAGGTTATTCTGGTCTTGAATTTCTCTGTCCTTTTCTGTCTGCTTTTGAAATGGGTGTGTGGTCCAGGAGGTTGGGAAATGGAAAGGGTGTGCTCCACACCTGTGTTTCTTTACCATTGATATTACTGAACTAATACTGGCAGTACTGAAATACATAACGAGTGTATTTTGTTTTAAGGTTCATAGGCCTCATGCTTGTTCAAGCAAGCTTTGAAGTTTCTATTTGGAATGTTTCTGACCTCAAATTTCTGAAATTTGGATCATTTCCTTCTCTTAGTGAAGTGTGAAGATGGTATTTAAAGCTGACAGAAAAAAACTTGGCATGGAAAGTGGACATTAATGGTCTTGCAGATCAAAATAGCTAGACCTCCAGATTAGTGACTCTGCTTTACTGACATGCTTGTTCCATTTTTAAATTGCTGGCTAATTATGAAACATTGTACAGCAAACCAAGGAAGAGAAAATTGTTTTCTGTTTTTTCTTGACAAAGGACACATCTGTTCTTTAATTCAGTCAGTGTGGATCTTTTTGGTAGTGGTACAGTGATCCATTGTTACTGTACTGCACCATTGTCCACCCTAAATAAGATGCTATCTTTGTCTCTTGGAGTTTGTGAACGGCACATTGACATTTTGCTTTCTTTTATTGTTTAAGCATTACTTATAATTTTTATGAAAGCAACTAAGCTAACTTTCTAGCAATTAATGACATGCTGTTGTTGTTTTATAGAAAATGCTGTATTGTATCAGAACTATAAAGAAAAAGCTCTGGATATAGATTCTGATGAAGAGTCTGAGCCCCGAGAGCAGAAATCAGATGAAAAGGTTGTTTTTCACTATAAGCCCCTGAGATCAACATGGAGTCAGCTGTCCGTTGTGAGTATTTGATCATTGTAGAGCCAGACAAAGTATCTAAAAATGTATTGAAGCAAGTCTTTTTACTTGCTCTTTGAGTTTTTGGCTGAAGTTTGTTTTCTTCTCCCTTCCAAAATCTAAGGCATCTTCTCACTTTGAAAAGGTGTCTGAATTTTTCTGTTGACAAGTTTGCAACTATTCAGATGTTATTAATCCAAATCCAGAGGTCTGAATATAGTTTTTGTTTAAGTTTTATGTAAGGTAACTCCAATAGCTTAAAGAAAGCATAAAGCATATTTTCTCTGTCAATTTTAGTAGGTATAGACTGATGTTCCTGCCAGAATCAGTTTCCCTGGTTACCTGACACCTCCCTTTTTCTAGCGCAAGTGTTTGTAGGCTCATGTGGCCACACAAAAGTTGGGGTCCGTGATGTGAAATTGCCAAGAAAAAAAATGCAGTGTGAAATGCAAAGGAATTAATATTTCATAATTTTACTCTTTAAGATACATTTCTATTTTTTTTTCTTATTAAACTATGCTGGATAAAAAAAATCAAACCTCCTTCTTTATTTGCATATTGAATTTAAGACCCAGACTCTCTCCTTCCCCCAGTCACTAGGGATGGCTGCTTGGACCTTGCCTGCACGGGGTGCCGGGAGCTGCGCCGGTGCAGGTCCTGAGAAGAGTTATGGTTTACGTTAATGTATGTTGCTGTATCTGGCTGTTCTGCATGAGGTGCTGCCAGGAAGCCTGAAAAGACAGGTTTAAATCCTAAAAGCATGTAAACTGAGAGTAAAATCTGAAATCTCTGCTTTCCTTTTGGTAAATTGGAGTGGTATGGACCAAACCTTAAATAGGATTTAGTCCCGTTCTTTTTTTTCAATGCAATTGAGAAAGTTCATTTTAGGGTCCTGTATTTGGCAAAACCACAACTTCACTGTGTTTCTGAGGTTAATCCTTTGATTATTTCTGTGGCTTCTGGAGGGATATCCCTAAAACGAAGGGTTTGGGGGTTTTGTTTTATTTTTTTAATATAACTTGCAGAATGTAGAACCTCATCTCTATGTGTGATATAGAAAAAGATTATTATTACATGACATGATCACCTAGAATATTCAACAGTTGGGGCCATTGGCTGTTTATGTCCTATATAAATTAGTTATTAAGCCTCAGCAAGATCTTCTAAGGCTATTTAGATTGTCTGTTCAGAAGAGCTGTCTTCCAAATCTTGATGACCTTTTGCAGTTTAACATATTGAAATACAAATCCCTCTTTGATTTGGTAATTATAAAGAAGGCAAGACTGTGGTTTTGAGAAGATTTGCTTTAAATTTTATTTCAACAAATCAAGTACTTTAAACATCGTTAATTTGCTTAATGTTGCAAAAAATGTGTTTATAATGAAGTCAAATTGGGGTTAGTTTCTTTTTTTTCTGCCTTCTAGGCAATCTAGCAGTTAAGTGTTTGACAGCTGAGGTATTTTGGAAGGAATGCTATTCAGTAATAATAATAATAATAATAATTTCAAAAACACTAATTTGTTGTGAGACCAAAATAGTATAAAGATCATCTCGGTAAGAGAACCATTCCTCTGCAATGCTTACAGTTATATAAACCATCTTGTTCTTTACGATTTCTAGCGCAGGAAACTTATTCAGTGTCTTTACTTGATTTACAAGGTTGGAAGTGGGGAGTATATGGGAAAAGGTAGTGCACTGTTTAAAAAAAAAAAAAAAAAGGAATATGCATCTCATAGTGTCTGTGTTTATAACTCTGGAAAAATTACATTCTGTCAATGTATATTAAAAAGTGAGTGTGGGATTGTATCAGGAAGTCAGCTGGAAAATGTCAAAGTATTGAGTTTCAACATATGCTGTGAAGGAAGGAGGATAATATGTTCAGGGTATTTGTTAGCAGTGGTTATGCTGGGAAATCAAGGGAAAGATGGCAGAGTGAATCCATTCCTCCTCTTTGGCCATACAGGCTTGACAGCTGATGCAGTTCTGACCAGACTTTCTATTTGAGGGGGGTACTGAAACCTTCATGTATGGAGTTGTCAAATCCTTCATGATGATGATGATAAAAAAAAAAGGGGAGGAGGGGCTTTTCTGTCTTCCTGCAGTGTATGCACATGTGTGAAACTAAGATTGAGCTTTTCAGAGAACATTTAAAGACTCTGAAATAGAGTGCTATTTAAGTGCAGTTCCTTTGAAATTCCTGTCAAACCCTCTTCCTCTTTAGATTACTGTTACAGATTAGACAGCTATCAGTAGCTAAGCAGATGTCTAGGTAAAGAGCTAGCTTATCTACTATCTCTGTTCCTTCTAACCTTCGTGTGTTGATTTAAAAGTTTAATTTAGGAAGAACAACCAGTGTTTCCAAAATATATTCCAAAAGTGTCTTTCAATATTTTTGGAGAATTTCCAGCAGATCATAGGCAGTGATACTAACTTGCATGTTATATTAAATATATTTACTTTCCAACAAATGCAGCATTCAGTTGGTATGGATAATGACAATGGGTGTTATTGTGCATGCTGAGTATTACAGCATTGGTTAGATTGGAAGGGACCTTGAGATTGTCTTGTCTGACTCCCCTGCTTGAGGAGGGTCAGTTCGAGCAAGTTGACTAGGACTGGGTCCAGTCAGGTTTTTAACATCCCCATAGGTGGACACCTCACCACCTCCCTGGGCAATCTGTTGCAGAGTTTGACCACTGCATCTGACTGGTGGACTTTGAACTCAAATGTCCTTGCCATCCAGCCTGGAGAATATGATGCATGTTCACTTTTCGTTACTACTGTTGATGCTGGTGTGATTCTTACAAAATAATCTTGAGATCTAGCACTGGAAGCACTTGTCCCATAGCATGGGGATACTCATAATTATTGAAGTATTTAATATTAAATGGGTTTTAGCATCAAGTCCTCCATTTCATGCCCAGTAGGTTCAATGTATTTTTGTAGCACTGCATCATGATTTTACATTTTCTCTCAACTGCTGCCTCTCTGACCTGAAACTCTTTCCAAGCTTTGGTCACCTTGTGTTTCATTTTTCTGATCATCTCTTTCTCTGGCTTAGGTCAACGCAGTTGTGACTTTTTTTTTCTCATGCATTTAAAAACTTGCCTGGTTTTACTGTCAAGGATCTTCAGGGCTAATCTCTGCATTAGCTCTCATTTCTCTCCCAATATCAAAGGGCTTATGTTAAATTTGGTTTATGGTGCAGCCACTTATTATAGTTCTCAAAGAAATGTTTATGTTAAGTTCCTCCTTCCCCCACAGCACCTCCTTATTTTGTAGGAACTCCTTGTATGTAACTAAGTTTTTGTTTGTATAGTATCACAAATGTGATTTTTACAATATTTCAGCTAAACATTTTGTACACCTCAAAAAATAGGAATTGAATGGTTTTTTGACAGAGAACGCCAAAAAATAATCTCCATATTTAAGCCTCTTTCTCTTTGGAAGTGTTGGGCTTATTAAGAATGGAAGGTTGATCCATTTGCTTGTATGATGAATTCACATGTTTACTTAGTATGTACACACCCATATACAACAAAATAATGAACACAAAACACAGGTACAGTTTTTTGAACATGAACATGGTCGTGAGCGTACAGCAGTTGCCGCATTGACCTCACTGGAAATTTGCAGTTGCTGTGTTAACAGGAAGCATTGAAATCTCTTGGATACATTCATAGGTATTTCCTGTGTCAGCATATTTTTAGAAAAGTTCTCCACTGCATCCAGAAGTGACATTAAAGCACTCGCTAGGAAGTACAAAGGTCTCAGGTTGTTGGTTGAAAGGTACTTTAATAGCTTAATAGAAAGGCATCTAATTAGTTCTTGTGTGGTATTCAGAAGTGTATACTTGTGGTGACATAGTCTGTAACTTGTGCTCAGAAGAATAATTGCTTGAACATTTGTGTTATTTTTATAAGTATGTACATGTGTGCTTGTATTTTGGTGTGCATGCAAACCAAAGTTTGGTGCTTCTTAATGTTGTGCCATCTTTACTCTTGAGCCTGCTATCCATGTTTGTGGTGCCTGGTATGCAGGAATACAAAGAGGAATAACATATCCTTTAAAATTCCAGAGATCAAGTGGAGTAAGAAGAGAAAGCTGTTGATGATAGTACGTTAGGAGCTTTTGGAGAAGACCAAAAGAGAAATGGGAAAATGAAAGTGCATCTGTTAGGTGTCACGTCCAGTATCTTTCACATGTGTAGTGCTGTGCAGTGGCCTCTTTCCCCTTCCCTGGTCCAGTGTGCCACAGGCAGGTGACCTCCTGATTTGAGGTCCTGTAGGAAATGCATGAAGTCAGTCCCTCCTTGGTGCTTCACTTTCTGTTAAATGACATAATGCATGCGATTTGCACCAGGAAAGAGTAAACTTCAGGGGTCTGTGGTGTGGAATTCGGTAGCTAAGCATGTGGCTTCAGGCTGTGGAACGTGTGGCTGGAGTTAGTGATGCTTGTATATGGGGAGCTGGGGCAAACTTGTCTTGGCTGATTTGACTGTAGGGTGCAGAGTGGGGAGAGGTGTTATTGTAGGGCTGAGGATAGACATATAGGGGTGTTTACTCAGGACTTTGCCATGTCTGCAAAGTGGAGCTCCTCCAGAATAATTTTTTGCCCACAGACTACCTGTCTGGGGTGCCCTGCAGGGTGCCTGTGAGTCACCTGTGTGTGCTTTTGGTGCAGTAGTGCTGTGTGTGTGTCCTGGGATAGTTTTTAGTGAAATTTGACAAGTCAAATGTCAGATGTTATTGATTTTTTTCAATATAATTTTCAATTATTATTACAAATATAATACAAATAACAATGTAATATTGTTACATGTATATGTTACATGTATATGTAATGTATAACACAAATATAATACAAAATAACAAAATACAATTTTTCAATTTTTTTTTTTTCTTAGGTAAAGAAGAATGGATTATCAGAAACGATCCCCCAGGAAGAAAGAAAAAGACAGGAGGTACAGTTTAACGTAGCACACTTTTTTTTTTTAAGACAGGAGGTACAGTTTAACGTAGCACACGTGGTTTTTTTGTTGTTGTTGTTGATTCTTTAGGGATGCATTACATGTCTCATTTAATACTCTGTTTATAAGGAGGAGGAGCTCACCACACTGCTTCCTGTCCTAGAGTGAAGTGTGTTGTCTCACCAGGGAGACAACCTGTCTGTTGCTGATGTGCATGTGTCCCTGCCATGGGTCTCCTGCCAATATCCTGTGGGTCTTGCTGGAGGAGTGTCTCCTAGGTACTCTGACTCCAGCAGACGTAGCCGGGTTGATGACTACATCCAACAGACAGTCACTGCTTCATGCTGTCCTGGGGAAGGTGTAAAATTAACCTTGTGTTCACAGATGGTAGGAAGTGGCACATAATCTTTTAAAGGCAGTGAGGAACAAAGAACAGCTTTTTACAACGCCCCTTAGTTGTAACTAATCCTGTAAACGTTTCTGAACATGCAAGCACCGTGTATCTGGAGTAAGTAACCTTTTCCCTTTCACACCTAAACGGGAGTAGGTGCATCCATGCTGTCAACGGTGCAGACAACAGCAGCAATTACTGATGTAGTTATCTTTTCTCTCTGTCTCTTTCCCCTTTGCTCCTTTTGTCTTCTTTATGCGCTTTCCTCTTCCTCTTTGCTCCTTTTGTCCACTTTATCTGCTTTACCCTCCTTCCTTGCTTACAGGGGCTATATCAAAATGAATGAGAGGTGTTGAAAAGAATAGCCTGACCTAGCCAGCTATATACCTGCAGTTCTTGAGGTATGTCCTTCAACAGGAAAAAAACACTGTAGCATTACCTGCCATGGTAATTTGTTCCAATTATCTTCATTTCACTTCAGGACATACCTCAGTGAATGTAGCCAAGCAAGACCTGACTGGGGTTTTCTGTGAAGTTCAGAGATGTATATGGCAAACCTCAAATGTTAATGTACCTGTGTGACCTACAGCTGTTGTGCTCATACATGAAATACAGAAGCACCTTGTTTTGCATACATGAAATGTAGACAATAGTTTGTTGTGGGGTTTTATTTTTGTAATGCTACATTTCTTTGGCTATATTCTGCTTTTTTGGGGAAGAGGCTGTGCAGCAGTTCAGGCCACGTGTTCTGCTTTTCTCTCTCCTCCCACTGGGAAACGTTTGAGACACAAGGCATTTATTTCAGTCCTGTATCCTTTAGGAGCCTTTAGTCTATATTTTCTGGAGTCATATTTACATCCGTTCAAAGAGAACAAGTTCTTCAGATGCCTTTTGAATGGAAAGTCTTTAATGTTACCAAAAATATTTTCAAGCCTGAGGGATATTTTTTTTTTTATTTGAATATTAGAGGCCCGGTCTTTCAGAGGAAGCCTAAATAAATATACTTAAGATATAGTTGTACTACCAAGTCATGCTTTTGCTGTATTTATTTTAAATTGCCTTTTATCAATTATTATCTATTCTTTAAATTGCTTTTTAGAGCCCATTAGATTATTTTTGCTATTATAATGTATTGTCACTGCAGAAAAATATATTTGTTTGCTTTATACCTTGATTAGATGTCAATGGCATGCATTTATACGCATCCCATCTTTCAGAACACATTCATGTGATGGATCTGTGTGCATCTTTTTTCTAAAGAAAACGTGTCATACAGATTGATTTGAACTAAAATATTTTTCAATAGATCTTCTTTTCTTTCAAGCTGGAAACTGACTGCATATGTGTGTACAGACTGCACTATGCATCTGACCTCTTGAGTGTTTACTGTCCATCAGGATTCAAACATCTGCTTACCTTGATGTCTTGATGTCATGCAAATGAACCACAATATGGTTTCAGATGTCATTCAGAAACACTGTTAGCGAGCACCTGGTAAATGCCACCCCAGCCTCTAAATGTGGTGTAGTTACTGTATGTCAAAGCCAAAATTGTTTCTTAATCCTTTTTTATTTTTTGTTATTCTCTGAAATGTGTTTGGGTCATGGTAAGATGATACTCTCTCCCTTCCTTACACATTAGAAGCAAAATACCTTTCTTTGTCCCATTTATTTCTGCCTATGCTAATGACTTTCTGTTACCAAACTGGAAGACGTGCATGAGGGTCCTCAGTAAAAGCACAAACAAAACTTCTCTAAAACAATAATAATAATAATCAGAGAGCTAGTATATTTTCCAGTGTCGAAAAATGTCTGGCTAGAAACCAATTAGCCGTGGAACTCTACAGCAATCCTTAGGTAAAGCCTTTCTTTGTGAGCACAGCTGGGAGAAGTACAATAAGACTGAAGATTGGAAATGTAATTGCTGGGCAAGGGCCAAGATGCCCTTTTTAGGCAACTTTCTGCACATTGTTTGTCACGGCGTAGGTAGATTTGCTGCCAGAGTTTGGCTCCTGAGGCAGCAGCCAGGCAATTTAACAGTATTTTAAGCATCACCTTTGCGTATCTTCTTGCACAGCAGCATTCACCATGTGAGTAATATGTAGAATGTTGTAGCTGTTACCTGGCTGCTGCTGTATCTCTCACCAGAGCCTTTCAGCTTTTTAGGTAGGTAAGAAGATGGAGAGACTGCTGATATGTACATTAGACTTCCTTTCCTTGTGTGTAGAATTGCCCTGTAGGGTTTTTGTGGAGTTGATAAATCTTGTTTGCACGGCATAAACCTTTAAGGCTTCAGCTAAAGCAGGTTGTTTTGTTTTGTTCAAAGAAATCCAAGACTTACCATTTCACTATTAAAATCTCAGTTCTTTGAAGAAGACTTTTTAGAAGGGCAAGAATAATTTTGAAAGCACAGTCTGCTCAGTTCTTTGAAGAAGACTTTTTAGAAGGAAGGAAGGAACACTGAGTCTCAGGATACCCAAGAGAAATTGTATTTGATCAAAAGCTTACCTTAGTAACACCAGCAGAATTCACTGGACTTAAGCTCTTTAAGAAATCTTACAAACAAAGGTCCTCAGCAGAATGCTTTGCGTTTGTTTTTTTTTTTCCCCAGTATGGCTTGTCTCAGTTGGCAGTTGGGAATATTCAGGAAAAGTATTCCTGCCTTCAGCCTGCCTGTGGTCACCCTTGCCTTTTTATCTGGTCACAGAAGAGTGGGGTCTCTCTAGAGCACATACATCAGACCATCTAAGTGAACTCCTCCTGTAGACTGTCAGTTACAAGACCTTCTCTGTGTTTGTAGAGCCATGGGCTTTCTAAATAATCAGATCTGCAGTGTTGCATTTAAAGTATGTACATGTCCTTTGGTTTGAGACTGCTTAGAGAAGTTAGTTGCGAATAACTAATGAAATTATACATGCAAATATCAATATGAGTTATATTGAGTAAGTAATATTACCTTTGCTGATGGTACTATGCCTGGAAGATAGCACGGATGACAAATGTGACTTGGTGAAGCTTGTGACAAAAGGGGTCATGAAAATTATTTACTTTTTTCCGTTGTATATACATATAAAAACTCCAGCAGGTTATCAGCAAATGAAGCCTAGAGAGGTAGAAGATGTCTAAAAGCTGAATAGGTTTGTATATCAGAGATGAAAATTTCCAGTGGAACAAGTATGTGGGTTTCAAAGTCTTAAGAGTCCATTAAAAGTTTGCTTTGTATGTCAGCCAGCTGATGGAAGTTACAGTGGCCACTCTTTAAGTGGTAGGGTGATAAAATAGAAAAGTTGTTTGTGGGAGGTGAAGGAATGTCCTGGAGGTCTGCCTGTCTGGTCACTAATCACTAAAGGGGATAGTGGCTGCCATCCCCCCTTGTCTGCTCTGCCTCCTGGCTTCTCTCCCTGCTGCAGATAGCTCAGCTTCTCATGTGCCTCTCCTAACTTCATGTTTTCACAGTAACCAAGGTAGCACTACTGATACAGGACTAAAACCTGAATTTTGCAAAGGGTTTTGCTTTTCTGCAGATGCTTGGGTAAGCAGAGCTCTGTTGCCCAAGAACAAGTAAATAACTTACCAGCTTCTGTTTAAAAAAATGCAAAAGCAAATACTCGCTGGTCAACAGTAGTGTGACCGATAGGAAGCTTCCAGCTGGACCACGGAAACAGACATGGTGTTTTGTAATTAAAAAAACCCACAAACAAACCTCTTAGGAGTATGAATGGGGAGCGATCGCGGTCTATGTTGTGTTTTTATCTTCAAACTCTGTGCAGTTGCAGTTTAAAAAGTCTATACTAAGACTTTTCAAAAGTCCTTTTTTTTTTTTCTAGTACTAAATCAATTATTTCTAAGTAAATGATGCAACTATTGTGGAAGCGAATATTTATGTTATAATCCCCAGTTTATATCCAATAACTTTTCTTTGCACCCCTCCTCCATACTTTCCTTTTTTTTTAAAAAAAAAATAACCACAAAAGAAATAAAACCTAGTCAATAGTAAGTCTTTTTTTTCCTCACTCCACTTTGCAGGCGATATTTGAAGTGATATCTTCTGAGCATTCTTATTTGCTGAGCTTGGAGATTCTGATCCGGATGTTTAAAAATTCCAGGGAATTGAGCCTCACAATGACCAAAACAGAGAGCCATCACCTTTTCTCCAATATCGCGGATGTCTACGAAGCAAGCAAAAAGTAAGTGTAAAAAGTACAAAAAGTTCTTTATTTTTTTTAAATTATACCTGAGGGTGATTACTAGTAGTCAGAATATCTTTCAAGCAAGTAATGAAATGCAGTATACAAAATAGTATCTTTACTGTTACCACAAAATGAAGGAAAAGCTGCAAGGTGGCAACTTCAGCAATAATTTAGGCCTGACAATTTAAGTCAAATGTTGCACTTGTTAATATGCAGTCTTAGGATTTTATAGGCTGTAAATAAATTAGAATGGAATTTGATTCTCTGTGCTTTGAGAGCACCAAAGAAGTATATGTGCTCTGCAGTGCTGAAGGATCATTGAATATAATGCAAACAGCTAAGGTTTGATTTTGCTAACTATACAGCCTGTTTGTGATATGAGTAAGCCCCTGTTTATTTGGATTGTATTTTCCTTATGCAACTCCTTGAACTGTAGAGCTTTGGTTAGTGCTGTCTGTGATATATGGTAGTACTACTCAGGCTATGCCTTATCTAAATTCATGTTTTATGAGGTATCTTGCTTGTATTTGTAATAATCTTAGCTTTTCGTGCCAGAATACTCTCCATTCTTAAACAGTTGTTTACTTTTCTGGCTGTACTCATTTAGTAATGAGAGCTTGCAGGTAGGCTGAACTGGAGACATCTGGTTACTATTTCAATAATTGTATGAACATAGAAGCAAGTTTCTTGTTGGAATCTCAGGTAACCATTTTAGAGTGCCAACCACTTCTTCCAAAACTCATGCTAGTTTGAAGATAGAAAATAGAAATTACAGCAAACATGCACATGAGTTTGACCAACTCATTTTGACACTGTTTGAGCTCATATTTAATAGAGTAGGCATGGTGTTAGTTTCTGTGAAAATTAGTATGGAAGGAAAGAACATGGTGCATATTAGTAGAAATTAACATTCTTCAAATCTAAACAGTTCCTAAGCAAAATGTTGATACCTGGTCTTTACAGTCTGTCAAATTAAACTCTCTGCCTTTATTAAACTGTTAAAAATTGAGCAAGAGTTTCATACTTGCCCTTAAGAACTGACTCTTGCCAGTGTTTTCCTTAATCAGTTGAATCACTGTTTACTTTCTACTGAGTACTCAATGTGCCGCATACTGTGTGACTATGGTATCTTTTACGTAAACAGCATAGGCTTTTTACTGTTTATGAACAGTGCTGTGTGCACCATGGCACCTGGCACCAGAGACTTGTATTTCGTTTAAAAAGATGATTTGCTGTGACTTTTTTTTTTGTTATTGACTTTGTACTGAAGAAACTTACACAAGAAAAACAGATACACTACAAATAGTGCCTAATGAAAAGAAAATGTTGGCGTATCTTACACAATACAAGTGCTGAAAAGTCTGTTTTATGATTGCTGATAATTACTGCCAGCATTATTTAATATGGGACATGTATGTGCACTCAGTGTACTTCAGGGTTATGAACACTTTGTTTCAAAAAGTTATTTAATGAGGGTTTGCTTTGTTATAATTTGTTTCTTATCTAGTCTGGTTAATAGCAGTATCAGCAGGTGGATTTCTGTGGTCTGCATAACTCAAAAATAAAAATGTCTATGCTTCTTTTGTTATACCTCATTTCTAGTTTGAAATCAAGCACAATGGCTAAAGGAGGCAGATGGCTTAGTTAAGATACTGATTGATCTTAACAGTAGCACTGTACAACTTTTAAGGTATCTCTCTTTACCTGTGGAACGTATCTCTATTTAGCTGAGGTTCCCGAGTGGAACCTCATTTCAGAAATGGGGCTAATGGTTGGATAAGGAATCTGTCAAACCAGGAATATTTCTGGAGTCAGTCCTTCCCTACCCTTCACCCCCCACCCCCCTTTCTTTTGTCCCCTTTGTTGTAGAAATTGCCATGTTCTGAATTCTTTAGTGTTAAACCTGGATTTACCTTTGTGGCACTTCTCAAATGTCATGTTCCCAGTCGTGGTAACGTCCCTTCTTGGCTCCTATTTCTTCGAAGAGTCTGTGGAGTTTTACATCTGTTGTGCAGCAGTTTCATTTTATGTTTTCTACAATTTATGCAGTAATAAGATTTTGTTTCATGGAGTATATGTGTGAGAGTCTAATCTACTGTGTCAAGTACAAACCTAACTTAGGAGCGATATCGTAGGTGTAGATTTGAACTTATTTGACATACCCCTGTTTCTCCATCCCCCTGTTCCATTTCGTTCTCTCTCTTTCTTATAGTTGAGGTCTTTTGCTAGAAGTTGGGTATTTCCTGAATCCACAGCCACCACAGGAATGAAGGTTGTAGCACAGCAGTGTAGTCAGGGAGTGCAGGTTATCAAAGTCCTAATTTTCAAGGAATAGTACTTTTTAAAGGCTTCTCCTTACGTGAAACATGAATTGTAAAGGTGAAGTATCATGAGCACGTTTTGCTAGTCAAATGTTGATGTCACAGAACCATCATGTCTGGGGAGCTAGTTGCCATCTTTTTTAGATACTTTAATAGAAATCAAAGGTTTAATTAACCTGCGGATTTTGCCTCTCCTTTGTATTATTTCTGTAAAACACAGCTGACCTTTCTAGTATAGCTTTGTGAATAGCTGTGTGTTCGGTGTTTTTCCCTGGGTTGAATAAGCCTTCTGAATCCACTTTTAAATTTCTTGCTTAAAATATTTAAAGCAGAGACAGGGGTGGGAAGAGCAATACTTTTAGGGGAATTCTTACAACTCTTTTGATTAATAGTCTTCAAAGGAAGTGGGAGGGGAAAAAAAAAAGAAAGAATGGAAAAATACCACACTAGCCTAAAATTATGATCTTATTCTTTCTTGTCTGGAAAGTCTAATGGTTTAAGAACTTGTTTTTTATAACTTGGAGTAAAACCAGAATTTGTAACTAATTTTTAAACTTAAATGAAAACATATTTTGTTTCCTGAGTTATGCAATACTGTTAAACTCTAACAAAACTTTGTGCTGACTTTCTACAACCTCAGTTGTGTAAATAATGAAAGTGATTTTAAAACAGAAGCCTCTCTCTCGGTATCTCCAAACTATTGCTTCCCATTTTCAAGGTCTTTCAAGGTAGCAAAATCCATCCTTTTGTTATAAAGTTGTAATAAAATTGAACATCTGTCCCATTATGCTATATTTTACGCTGCATTTTAACCAGCATTTCTTTTACTTAACTACACTCAGATTTTTCTATTCTTATCAGTGGTTTTGGTTGCTCAGACAAAAGTTTGGTGAGCTAAAGAACGTGAACTGGTAAAAAATACTATCTTTAGTCAAAAATTGCTTAAAGCTTACATCTGTGAACTTTGACTGAGAACATGTTTAATGGAAACCCTCCAGTAACACCGAGATAGGCTTCTAGTGCATGACAAGGCCATTTCTGATGGAACAAAGCTGCCTTTGTTAGAAGCAGAATACAGACAGCAAAGACCGTCTCTGCTTTGGGGAGCTCATTGGAATGTCTCTAACAAAGAAGAGTTGATCTGAATAATTTGTGCAGCACACAATGTGTTTGTTTATGAAAATGTCTTGTAAGGTGCCTTCAGAAAGCTTAAGTCTTTTATTGTGTATTTGCCTATACGTGTAATAACGAGAATTCATAACTGATAGAAGACAAAATCACACAAATTGCAGCCCGAGTCAGTGGGAGCTGCTACACGGAGATGTGAGCTGAGGGGGATGCCACAGGGCAGCTTGTTCAGAAATAAAAGCTTGTGTAGTCTGAGAATACTGTGCCATCAATCTCATGAGTCAGAAAAACTCTCTCCAGTCTCAATATGTGGTGCAAAAGAGGTCAGTTTCCCAAGAGCCCATCTTGGGAAAGAGGAGTTACAGAGAAATTAGTGAAGTGTCTTGGAGAACAATTGGACTGACAGGCCAAAACACCAAATTTATAGGAGAAAGGAAAGCTTTTGCATTTTGTTTCTCTCTCTGTCATTAGGCCAGCAAAAGGCAAAAAGTTTATGGAATATCAGAGGGTTAGTTAGTGTTAGCAGAAAAAGATGCAAAATATTTTGCAAAATATTTTGATAGGTTGTGACCGCTTTTAAGCTCTGTGTCTTGATTTTGGTAGAGAAGCCCATGTGGGCTTGTGAGGCAAGTTAACATCTTGTCTGAGTATCTTACATTCATGCATGTAAAATTAAATTATATTAAGAAATGGGTAAGCTTTCTTACAGCACTTTTTGGTAAATAAGGTTTATGAGGTTTCACCTCTTTCCAACATCCTTTAAATGAGGCAGCTTCATCTTTTTCTATAGGAAAATATATACATGTATTGAATCAGTTAACTAGGCATAAAAACCATTACTGTTAGAGAATGCAGAGTTCTGTTGCTTAGTTTCTTTAGAAGATTGGAAAAAACCACCCACCCCAAACCCCATATTTAATAAAAAAAGTAAAAATAAAAATTTAAATACTGTGAGTAGACCCTGAATGATTCAGGTGAACTGTAAGAAAAGAGAATTATTCATAAGTTACAAATCACTGATTTGATTTCCAGGTAAGACAGTGATATGAGTCACTAACGTTCTTTTTCTTATTTGGTCTAGACTGGTGGTCTTAGTCTGTGTTGTGTATTTTATCACAGTTCTTGCCGTTAGCAGTTTTTGAGGAAAGCTGAGTAATGTCTTGAGGGCATCCAGCTGAGTGCGGTTACCCTGTTGGATAAGTGACACTGGGGTGTGATCTGGGGGAGAATTTCTCTGCTCTTTCAAAGAAAGTTGTTCATACTAGAAGTTTCGAAGTGGATGAGTGGCTTCCTTATCGGTCGGGCTGAGTGATTATGTTGGAAATGGTGGACAGAGAAACGGGAACAAGAGGGAGAGAAATGATCTGGAAGTGGGATGTGAGGCACCTGTGGCTCTGCAGAAGCTGGTGCTGATGATCAGCACCTGGCCCACAGCAGGTGCTGATGATCTTCAATGATCATACGTGGTGATTGGGTTTTCAACGTGCTGCAGAGCTGCTAAATCTACCATTTGTGGTTTTTGCCTTTCTCGCAGCCTTGCTGCATAAACCTATTTCTACTGCTGCTGGGGCCTTTTTTGATTGTCAGGAGATGCCAAGGATTCTGGAGCACCTATTATAGAGCAGTGAGTCCAAAATACAATTATTTTTTTTTCTTTATATTTTAAGTGCCTGCATAACACATTTATGGGTTTGCATCATATTGGTGACTTGGGACAGTGCATTTATCCTTGTGTTTCCTTGAATTGCTTCCTTCGTGGCTTGTTCTGACATCGGCATTCATTGCTGAACTCTTTGGCTTTAATATCTAGGAATTATTTGTTTATGAAGTTCTTGTGGCAGCTGAAAAAACTCTCTGGGTTGTCTGCACTGTTTCCTTGTGAATGCCTAGCAGCGTTGGTAAACAATAACTTTAAAATAATATGCAGTTGGTACTTGCGTTCCTGAACCAGTGATTGGTCTTTTGTGATTTAGTTTCCTTATTGGAGACAAGATTAGATGTCTGACTTCAATACCAAGGAACAACAAATCCGAACAGAATTGTACTTCCCTTGGCTTTCTTGGGTGAACAAAACTTTGAGAGAGAATGCTGGGTTGTTGTTGGTTTGTGTTTTTTTTTTTTTTTTAAAATGAGCTTAGAAATGTTTATATATATGTATTGTCTTATATTTAATTTAGTTAATACCTAGCAATTACCTGTACAAAAAGTGTTCTTGAAGAAAATAAGTATTGTTCCAGAAAATAAAATAAGCCTTTAGCTTCAAATTATTCACTTAAACATATTTAAAGAATACCCCAAACTTTTTTTTTTTTTTTTTTAAATGAGCTTAGAAATGTTTATATATATGTATTGTCTTATATTTAATTTAGTTAATACCTAGCAATTACCTGTACAAAAAGTGTTCTTGAAGAAAATAAGTATTGTTCCAGAAAATAAAATAAGCCTTTAGCTTCAAATTATTCACTTAAACATATTTAAAGAATACCCCAAACTCACAGATTTCCACCCATCACCTTCATGGTGTGTTTTCATGTTATGTAAATAGACTGAATGGTTGTCAGCTGCTGCTTGGTGTAGGAGAAGGACACAACAGGAAGATAATTGAGCAGTGACTCTGCCATGGAGACTGGAGAGCACTGTGTGTGAGCCTGATCTTCCCGCTGCTGCTGCACTGTCCTCCTTGGTAACCAGGACTCTGCTCCCTGAGCTTCCCTCACCCCTAGCTCTGACGTGTCCCCCGCAGTCACAGTGGTGACGGAAGCAGGGAGGCACTTTTTGGCTGCTACCTATGGAAAAGTTTCTCAGCCCAAGATAATTACTGTTGATAGTGAGCTGTGACGGGGTTGCCAATGGGGATGGGTTTAACTCCTAAAATAGTTTCTGAGAACAGTCAGTATTTTAATATAGTGATTTAGAGTACTAAAGAGAAGTGTTTTTTTCAGTACGTTCCCTTCTGTCCTGTGTAAAGTCCCGTTCAAGATGTCCATTGCGTTCTCCATTTCAGATGCCCCTCTGAAGGAGCGCCAGCTCATCGTAAAGAAAACCGAGTCTATTAGCGATTTGCATGTCTCTGACTTGTGTGATCTTCTGTGAAATTAGATGTAGCTCCTGTTAGATTTCACAGTCTCTGCTCAGGCCTCCTAATCTTTGCCTTCACACCTGCTTAGAGGTGTTCTAAAAGATCACTCTTGGAGAGACCACCTGAGAATCTTTTCTAACACTGCATATGGCACAATGTTGGTGGAGGGCAGTTGCAGCTCTGTATCTATTATCAATTAATTTAGCCTGAGCCTGAAGTCATTTATTAAAACTAGATAGGACTAGAAGCCAGAATAAACTTGCCTTATGTTGTCGGTCTAACAGATTGTTCAGTATCTTCAAGAAACAGCAACATAAGTGTAAAACTTGAACCGTCTTTATGGTTCTTTTTTTTCCAGTGCTGGATATGTGAAATTTAAATACTAGTTGCATAAAATCTGTATTTGTTCAGAAAAATCTTCTGTATCCCGGGGGTCGTTTGCGGTGTCATTTCAATGCTGACCATGTAAGGATGTTTTTGTTTAGCATCCAGCCTCCATGGTGTTTTACCCAACAGATTTTGAAATGCTTGTCAAGCTTTGCGTAGCCATACTTTAATCCCTTCAAAATAGTATTAGCTGGTGCAGTCTTTCAAGGAGACCTTCAGATCATGTGAATCATTGCATTTACTTCTATTGGTAATTAAAAAAGACACTATGTAGCTGGATTTTGTTTAAAAATCTATGTTAAAAAATCAAGGCAACTGATTTGCCAATGTTTTCTAGATCCCTAGAGCTGCCATCTCATGCTCTGCTCAGAGCAGACCTTTCAGGGGGTTGTTTCTGAAAGATTACATGGTGAACTAATACATAAAGTATCTTGTTTGGGTTTCAGGGTTTTTTATTTGGCGGTGGAGATGTACCCTCCATTTATCAGCTCTTTTAACCACGTAATCAAAACGTAAATGAGCGCCACTTCCCAAGATCAAGAGTAATGGGTGAAGGTCCCCTCATTACGAACTGCAATGCTGACCGAAGGACAGAGAGAACTCATTCTTTTGATGAGCTTTACTCAAGAGTTTCCTAGAACAAATCAGGGTGTTTTTCACCGCATTCTTCCCCCCTCTCCCCCCCCAACTTCCCTGAAATAATGTAATTTCAATTTTCTCAAGCATTTGCATGCCAGGGGAGGAAAAAAATTGAAGAGCAGTCCTGCTCAGCCCTCCTCTGTGGTAGGGTTGATTAACCCTCTGGGGTAGGGTTGAGTTCCCCAGTAAAACCAAGGCCCAGGGTGCACCCTTAACCCCTTGGCTGTTTTCTGTGTTACTCGCTGGTGTCCTCTTCAGGCCTTTGCAGTCTCTCCCATGTAATACTGTCTCTGGTTCTTTTTTCTTCTCCACAAAACATGATTCTACTTCCTTACCTCTCTTGAACTGGACTGACAGCAAATGTCAGGGAATAGGGAGTGGCAACCTCTATATTCCTTGGAGAAGGTTGAGTCAAAGAAATGGCAAAGCACCTGAGGCTGTGGGAAGTCAGTTACAGTTGCTGTGCCATCTCAACTGCATGATTGTAGCTGTGCATTTCTCTTGATTTTTATTGTGGTTGCTGAAGCTTGACAAAATTACAGTGTTTTTCAGATCAAAAATAATTCCATTTCTATTTTAAATTTTCAAAAACACTATTCTTGAATAGCATCCTTTACAGTCTTACTGTATTTTACCTCCTTCTGTTGAGAATTCTGGTATTTTTTTCTTGCCTATCTATGCTTGTATTCAAACTTCATCTGCACTCTGTCCTCTCAGTATTCTTTGTGTGTTGTTTTGCTGCCAAAATTATATTGACAAAATAATTATCTTTGTGTCCTTTTCTGAAAAATTTGACTCTGAAGCTCTGTACTGTCAATTTATCTTCCCGATGGAAATTCAGCACAGATGGTATGTAACTCGGTGTCCCAGATTCTTAGAAGGGGAGACTCACTGTCAGGTCTTCTTGGAACTTTTCCTCTTGTAATTACTTTACTTTTCAAAAGTCTTCTGCCAGTCCTTGGTCTAGGACTCGTCACTCACTGGCTGCTTCTGTGGCCTAACCTCTGGGTAAAGAGTTATTTATGTGAATATTTGTGTTTAAGTACAATAGAACAAAAGTACTTAAAATTTTTAAAGCCTTCCAGCTGTAACCCAAAAACTATTTATCCAGTAGGTGTTTACATGTCCTTTCCTGCAGAACACCACTGACAGAGTCATCCAAAACTTAGCGCCCACACGGATCCTCTCAAGCAATCATACTTTGCCATTGAGTCTTGCAGAGTTTATTCTAATAGTAGCTTATGAACCTTTTGTTGATTATTCAGATTTAGTGTTGCTGTAGGAAGCACAGAGGAGGAAAACTGTATTTATCTGCATCTTTTTTTGGTAGTAAAGTTCAAGTTATTCGTACTTGCATCTCTGCTTTCCTTGTAGAGGGCCTGCTAAGGAATGAAGAAGCGGCTTTTCTTGGTTGAGACTGAGTGATAAGTCTTCAAGAGGTCAGTCTGGTTTCAGAGAACTGCCACTGCCCTTCTGGCATAAAAAGAACGTGTAGCTTTGAAAAGGCACCAAGTTGTTAGTAAGTCTGGAAATATCTGTGTTTAGCAAGGCTGTCACAGAGGGAGGATATATGGATGTTCCTTTGGCTCCTCTCATGTATCATTGGGTCAATGTGCTCTGTTTAAATGAGGTTTTAAAGCTATATGATCTTTTGTTGGAGCTCGAATTCATGAGGTGCAAGCTTGCATTGCACATGGATGTGTTACATTGCAGTGCCCACATTACTTTGGACGACTGGGAGGTTGGTCTGTGCAGTGTTTGTACCCAGGGAATCTGGCCTGCAGACGTGTGGCATTTGCTCTTCTCCGTGTCACACTAACTTCTACTATGGATGTGGCTGTGTCAATATGAAGATTGTGCAGACAGACGTTTATTTGTACATTTTATAGGAAAAGCAGCTTTACGTGCAGCAGTATCAAAACCTGCAACTTTCTCCCCACCTTTAAGCATGTGCGATAGTTTGCTGCCCTGGATAACTTCTCCTGGAGGTGTGTAGGACAGAGGCTGAAGTTCCTCCAGCGGCACAAAGAGAAGTCCAACAGCACTCAAAGCTGTGCTGTGTCATCTCTCGCAGCGCTGTGTCCTCCTGCCCCTTGGCCTTTTGCGTGACAGGCATCGCCGCTCTGCCTCCCGAGCGGGGCTGTAAAACAGCGTAGTGTGGTGATTCCTACACTTGCACTTTGAACCTGCCTTCCTTCCCTTCAGGAATTTAGGCGGTTGCCAACTTGGCACAGGTGCCCTTGTGGGAAAGATTAACCTGGGAATGTTTGCGGTCTCCCTCTGGCGTGGGGCTGCTGGGAGGCGTGTGGTACCCAGGGCAGTGCCCGCCGGGCTCTGGGAGGGAGGGGCAGGAACCTGCTGGGGGAGTCTGTCATTTGAAATGAAATGGCAAAATCCAGATTTTTCTCTGGGGAGTTCTCTGGGCGCTCTGTAAATCAGTGTCATTTCTAGGCTGTGGTGGAGGGTTTCCTGGCTGCTGTGCTTCCCTCAAGACTAAGCAATGCTTAATTTATGTTTTTGTATGGTTCGTATTTTTATAGTAACAAAAATTGCTTCCCACATATCAAGATTGATTAGCTGTTTTACACATAGTAAGGCCATCAGTATTTGCTGGTGCTAACACCAGGTGTGGTGAAGCTCTGGGCTGCAGGGTTGTAGAGCCTGAGACAGGTTACGCCTCCGGTCGTTCTCTTCTGTTCTCCGAGGCCTTCGGTCGCTGTTGGTTTGGCTGTTCTGGCGAGTGTGTTGTATGGGAATAGCCTCATCCCTCTTGTCAGAAAGTTTCACACAATGATTTATAAATTCTTTGTTTGTGACATGCAAGAGATTGTTTTGTTGTGTGACAAATGGGTATGTAGGTAGCTTTAGAGAGCCAGGGAAGCACCCTGCTTCTTCGCACTAGTATAAAAAGCATTACTTTGTTCAGCATGGGAAAGGTTTTTAAAATTAAGACTCCTGTTGTGATGTCTTCATAATTTATCAAAAAGATTTACATTTCTAGCATGACAGAGTGTTCTTTGTGGGTTCATTTGTCAGTGGGTATTAATTGGTTGAATCAAGATTTGTTTTTGTGAAAGGCGTACCATTGAAGGAGATGCTATGAGCACTTACCCACTATCTCAAGAATCTCGCTGTAACAGAATATATTGACAGGGTTGCCACGGCCTTTTTATTGTTCTGGATTTCTGCCAGAAGAGTAGAAATACTTGGAAAGGCAAGTGGCTTTTTTGGCCATTAGTGCAGTTCCTTGCGGGTAGGTCTGCTGACAGTTGGTCCAGTTTGTTGCAGAGGGAAGGAATAGGCTGTCAGGGATGTTTTGGCTTTTTAATTTTTTTCTTGTTTGACTTTCTAGAGATTCAGTAAATATTGCATAATGAAAGATATTTTTATAGACTATTAGCATTGCAGTGTTTGATGTTATAAATGTATGTGTATGTATGTGTTGTTTCCTGTTACTTAGTGTGTGGTAGCTCCTGTAACAAACTGATTAATTTCAATCACCTGTGGATGCAGTCCCTCACTTCAATCACCCACTTTTTCAGCCATTCTTTTGCTAAAAGCTCTGATTCTGATTCAGTGTAAAAATTTATGAAAATAAGGCTGCAATTTTACCATTTTAAATTCTGTTCCCTCTCTTCCCCCTTGTGTCGTGTCCCTCCCCTCCTGCCCCAAAAAAACGCTAAAAAAAACCCGTAAAAAACCAAGCCACTATAAATTGTGATGCAGATGTTAAGCTTCTGTTCCTGATGAGAATATCCAGATTTGGAGAGGCTACTCAGAAATTTTTATTACTTTTATCTAAAGTTATCTGAAACTGGTAATTGTTTTTCCAGTTCCCTTATCTCTAAGAGGAAGAAGCTAAATTGTACTTACTTCCACTCCAGTGCCTTTTTTGTGTTACTGGATAGTAATGTGTCAGCAGCAACATCCATATGAAGCTAAATCTGCATTATAATCTTATAATCTTCTTCATGCCAGACATATAGGTCATTATAACTTCAAAAACATTAAGCGAGAATAATAGTAATGAACTTGAAGTGATCCACAACCTAGACCACAGTTCACTTGCACGTACAGAATGGCTTTGCTGGTGACAAACTGCTGTTTTCAGTGACTGTGGCATCTGGCAGAGAGGGACAACAGCACGGGCCAGAATGGTTAGTGATGGAGAATTACATGAACCTGAAAAGAGGTAAAAAATTAGTACCGTAAGTGGTAGGAAAAAAGTCAGATAAATGTTTGAGAACCTTGATTCTCTGATTGGTACGTAACCCTTACACAAGACCGTGAGGATATTACACCATCTGTCCCTCTCACCAGCCTGGCAGTGCTGTCACAGTTATTCTGTCATTTTACAAACAGAATAAAATGATCTCATGGTAACTTCATGAGAATTTTTTTTCCTCTTGGGTGCTGATCACCTGGGTCTGGTGACTTCTGGTGTTCCACATTTACTTCAGTTTCTGACAGATCTTCTGCCAAGTCTGCTCTTTCCCAGTCTCACTCACCAGAAAGGCTCTGATACCACTTCTATTCTATAGTTACCTGTGATGTAGATTTTTTTTGAAGGACCTCTGACCTTTCTGTATATTCCTCTTATGTGCTGTTATTTGATTCTACATGCTTTTTGCTCCTTGATAAGAACTGATTCTGTAAGATAATTGTTTTTCTAACTAATGTGGCCTATCTAGTTTAAATCTCTTTTATCTGCCTAATTAGAATATTTTTAATGCAGCGTGGTCTAATTTTGGAGATACAGTATTCATAAGACTATAAGTCCTGCTCAGTTAGTATCTTTATCTAGGAGTGAAGGGAGACTAAATGTTGAGAGGAAACATTGACCAAAGCGGTTATTCTTAGGGCATTTGTTTTGTGTATTTTTTCATGGCATCTGTTCAAGTGGAACTTGTATTGATGTTGATGGGAGTTTTGCAATTGGAAATGAGACGTATTTTAGACCTTATAAAGGTGAATTGTGTGGAGTAGTTTGTAACACTGTGCATGTACCACTGTGCATTTGTGTTTATACAGCTGAATTAACTAGACTTTTTGAGAAAGTTGTGGATATCAGTCATTGATTAAAGCAGTGCCAAAGAGCAGGAAAAAAATAGTGTAAGAAAATTGCCTGAGCACGTATTAGGACATTGTTCCTGGTAATTACCAGCTTGTTAATGAGCTGCCTAAAGATACAGGAAGGTCCTTAACAAGAGCCACCAACTTTGAGGGAACCCTTGTCGTAAAGACAGGGCAAACTCCAGTGTCGGTGAGATCCCTGGTGTTCCCAGATACCGTGCTATAAAAAGAAAGAAACAGGAAATGAATTAAACCCACATTTCTACATTTGGCACGTAGCCCTTAGGAGAGGGGAATTGTAGAGTATTGCAAATTGGCCGTTTCTTTTAAACAACATAAGATGAGGGAAATCAAATGCTGTCTTACGATGCTGTTTGACTTTCACTTAGTTGGATCTAACTTAAACCAGAAAAGTTCTGGATTTAACAGAAACAAATGCTTTAAATAAATCCTTCTGGTATTAAGCAAAAAAAGCCATTCACACAGCACAACTAATTTGTAGTTGGTTAAACCGAATGTAAACACTCGATCACTCAGCACTGATCTTTATGACTGAATCTGCCCTAAAATTTGAAGTAAAAGATTTGTATGATGCGTCTGGTTCACTTATTGTACGGAGTAATTAGCAGATTGGATGCAAAAAAAGACCACCTTTGATTCAAACTCTGCTGTGTGACTTCCAGAGGTAATAATTCTTACGGTGTGTGTTGTGGGGGATGGGACCTGGGTGTGCTGCTTCTCTCTGCGCCTCTCTTTTTCTTTTTTTTTTCTTTTTTTAATCTTTTATTTTTAATCTTCTTCTATCTAGGATTTTTACTGTTCCTTACAGTGACTGTGACTGATGATGTAATTGATGAAAGCATCAGATAAATTCTAAAAGTGGAAGTTCTAGCCCAGCATGGTCAAACACCTTGTCAGTGTGCCATAACATACAGCAGGAAGAAATGTTGTATTTCCTAATTTCCTGAGCAAAGTAAATTGGCAGGGCGCTGAGAAGTTCTTCCAACAGTAAACATGTCTGAGTGGAGTAGAAACGAGTTCCAGTCGTCTGCAGTTCACGGTGGTCAGTGGCTGAAATCTGACTGTTGTTTGTGAGAAATTGTAGACTCTGTGACTTGGAGATGCTTTTTTTCTTTTTTTTTTTTTTGTTCTCTTTTTGGACCCTAATGAAATCTCAGGCCGCTGTTAACGACAGTATTTGTCCATGTATTGTGTGAGGCCTCCTTAGTGTCCTTTGCCGGCTTGTACTGCTCTTGGTACTGAACACCAAATGCAAAGCCTGTAATGTAAGTCAGTGACAACTTGAAATATTTTGTGTGTTGAAATAAGATGGGTGGAGGACTCTGCCTTCCAAAAGTGGCAAGGTTATTAAAAAATACTGCTGCACCACTTAAAAGGGAAGAGTGAGAAGAAAACTGTGCACTGTAGTAAATGGCATTATATCCATTATATTGTAGGCAGTGTCCTGGTTTTCATTAAAAGACAATACTGATAAACATCAATCAGTTTGATCTGCAGTTAATATTTCAGAATTAAAAAAAAAACACCTCCATTTGATTCTTCTGGGCTGTGTGATTGACCAAGTGAGAGTCTGGCAACTTCTCAATTCAGGCAGCAGCTTCTAAGCACACCTGAAAAAAAGTCTTAATTTTAGTTAACCCGTGTCGTTAAACACTTGTACGACAAGCTTCTATTCATCCTCTTCTCTTCTTAGGTGTTTGAGGTCGTTTGTGAAACAAACTATGGACAACATTGGTGGCACCCTTACAAAAATGAAATGCCACAAGGTGACACACATTTGAAGAGCCAGTGTTAGTAATGAGAACATGTAATAAAGGGGTAAAACAAAATAAAACATGTTTCAAAATATTTTAGCTTGATGTGAGATCGTCTGTTCCAAGTATTTCCTAAATTTTTTTGTGCTGTACAAGAATATTTTATGAGCTGGTTTACTGTGGGGAGTTCAGCATTGTTGTAGTGAATTGTCTTTTATGACGGCTGCAGGCAAGACTAGCACTGGGGGTGTTTTCAGCAGCCTCTCGCTTTCAAAGGATGGCAGTGGTGTTGGAGTGTCAGTGTAGGTATTTCTAATGACCTGCAGTGCGTCTAATGCGGATCTGTGTGAGCTCTTACACCCCAAACAGTAAAATATTTCTAATGAGCATTGTGGAAATAAAGGCTTTTGTTTTCTGCTTAAAGTAGCAGTGCAGGGAAGACTGGAAAGCTTGCAGAGGCCAAAGGGATTTAGACGTGGAATGGAGAACGAACAGTAGGGAAGCTCTTGGAACAGGCATGTTGAAGGGGAGACCTCAGCTCAGGATTTTGGTTTCTGTTCCCATTTTCACTCTTTCCAATCTGTGTTTGGTTTTAATGGTAGGTTGAAGTATGTGGTACATGAGCACCTCGTCCAGCTCAGCCTGCTATGTAATTTTTTGGTCTTAGTTTAGCAGTTCACATGTAACTTTGTTTCATTGAACATTTCTGGTATTGTACTTCCTTTATTACATGGGGAAATGTGTTAATGTTGTGTTTGAAGTTGTTTCATTTCTTTTTCAACCCCGTTTCTGGAAATTCTAGTCTAACCAGATCAGTAATGCTGTTTCGGTTTTGGCAGCTAGAGAATGGGAAGTAACTTTGCCAGGATTGCTTCTGCTGAGCTCTGCCAGGTGACACCGCCACCCTGGGGCTTGTGTATCCTGCAAAGATTTCCCTCACCGTTCTGCCCAAGGAGAGATGATCTCACCCTTTCACAAACCATTTGTTGTCATTAGTTTATAAAAGTCACGGGTTGTGTCAGGAGAAGTGTAATATGTTGCAAGAGAAAGTCTGCTATTTTTTTGTAAAATGAGTAATTTCTTTCCCCTCCCCATCACAGGTTCTTTGAAGAACTTGAAGCAAGACATCAGAATAACATCTTTATTGATGATATTAGTGATATAGTCGAAAAGCATAGTTCTTCAACGTTTGATCCGTATGTAAAGTACTGCACTAATGAAGTCTATCAGCAGCGAACCCTGCAGAAGTTACTGTAAGAACTAATTTTAAAATATGATTGCAAAATCACCCCCTCCGTAGTAAGAGTGAGTAGTAGGCTGTGGTATTTGGTGCAAAACCTATGGCTTCCAATCAAACATGTACTGACATGCTTAGCTCTCCTTAATGTACAAGTTCCTTTGAAGTAATTGAGAGTGAAAACATGCCTGGCTGCATAGTCCAATCCTATTTGTGGTCATGTGTGACATTCTCTTCCCACTGATAAGTACAGTTCAATCAGTGTCAGAGACACACTTCCCTCGTGGGTTACGTACGAGTCTGTTTGCACTCGCCTTCCTGTATGGGAGAACTTGAGGTTTCTGAATGTCAACACTGGTTTTGCATATCTAAGTAAATAAGCTGAAGGCTTAGTTGGTATGACTACTTCAAACCACGTTTCTCTATTCATGAAGTCATGATTTATTTGAAATCTAGCAACTTTCACAATTCTTTGCTAAAACATACCGTTTAATTCTCTCCCCTTTTTCCCACCAGAGCCACAAATCCAGCATTTAAAGAGGCGTTATCACGGATTGAGTCCCATGAAGATTGTCGGAATTTACCAATGATCTCTTTCCTCATTCTTCCCATGCAGAGAGTTACTCGTCTTCCCTTACTGATGGATGTGAGAACACAGTTTTTACTCCTTGATGCATGTTCTTTTAATATTACTGTTCTTTGATACTCAATTCCTAATTCATTCCAGTCTCTTCATATACCATTACTTACACCAGCCTCAGGGCTGTAGGTACTGGCCTATTGCTTATGAAGAACTGTGCTTCCTCTGGTTGGGTGCTGCAGCTCTCTTCCCTCCTATGTGCTTTTTTGTTTTAATAAAATAATACTGTTATGTATATTTTTCCATGGTACACATCACAGCCTCAGGGCTGTAGGTACTGGCCTATTGTTTATGAAGAATAATACTGTTATGTATATTTTTCCATGGTACACATCACTGTGTAGCCTAAAGAGCCTTTTCTGTTAATCCTGTGGAAACACCTTCCACAAGGGCTTTTGTTTTAATAAAATAATACTGTTATGTATATTTTTCCATGGTACACATCACTGTGTAGCCTAAAGAGCCTTTTCTGTTATTCCTTTGGAAATGCTTACCTTACACAAGGAGGTCAGATAGAATAACCTGGTGCAGTTTTCTTATTGCAAGTACAGTTCTACGTAAATAGGTATTTCAGCTTCCAGGAAAAGCTTAACGTGGTACTTGAAATAGGAAGAACCTGTTTAGGTATGGCTGCAATGGGATTTTATTGTGGTTTGCAAAAAGTTAGAGACGAGACAGCAGAAACATTCCCTTTCCTGGAGGGACATGGCCTGTCTCTTCCACTGTGCTGCCATGGATGGAGGTTGGCCAAGAGGTGCAAAACATCATTTTGCTCCAAAAAGCTTTCAGAGGAGGCATTCCTTAGTTTCAGGAAACACTCTGAAGTCATACAATGTTCTCATTTATCCCAGTCCACAGCTGTGACTTCACCTCTTTGATGTCAATTAATACATATGTAAAATTCTGTATTTGTTACTGTCTTTGCTGCTTAGTCCTGTGAAGTAACTGACATTTAATTTTAGACGATTTGTCAGAAAACTCCTAAGGATTCACCAAAATACGAGAACTGCAAGCGAGCTCTGAAAGAAGTGAGCAAGGTATGTCCTTAAAAGTTTAACATGGATGAGGAATTTTTCATGCGTTGACTGTTTTCCTTCCTAAATTGCACTGTGTGCTTTTGGCATTTCAAAAATTCACTGTGAGAAACTGATGGTTTTGGTTTTTTTATTCACTTGATAATTAATTTTCATTTTCATTACTCATTTTATTGACCTGTTTTATTGTTTAGTTGGACAAATTTATCCTATTTGCGGCCAGTCATTCCAGCAGAAAGCCACGTGGTGGGCCAGAAAACCAAAACACTGTCCTGACCGTAGAGACAAGAAAGTCTGATTCTTCTAAGCAAACTTAAACATTGTTTCTGCTTTTATTGTAAAAGTCAGTTGGTCACAATTGTTCTCCTGTAGTCATGCTTTTTTACAAAGAATTAATGGTGGAAGAAGAGCACAGTCCATTTCCATGCATGGATTGTGAATTTCTACAGCACTTACTTATGTGATAAATTCTGGTTCCTTCCATTTGAACCTCAGCAATCAGATTACCTTTTTTAGTTTTGAAAAAAATTGGTGGTCAGCAGCAATGAAACTTTTTCTAGGATACTGTTTGCCTTAGTGGTACCATAACGTTTGTGTTGGGGCTTTCTTCCATGAGTGAGTTGGGGTGTGTGGTAGATGTGGCAGCGCCTGCCCGGTGCTCATCTGTCAGGCTGGGAGGTTGTTTCTTTTGGAGCTGATCATTAACTTGTATCAGAGAATTATAATCAGAAGTTAGAACTTCTGGCTGCACCTTTGTACCATCTGGACTCCCCTGAAGAATAAATAATTATCATAGTGTAGTGGGATCATTCAGATGGAGGAGGATCTGGGGAGGTCATTCAGCCCCAAAGCAGAATTGTTCTCAGCTCAGACCTGCTCGCTCAGGGCCACATTCAGTCTGGTCTTGAAAATATGATGTCTGTGACCCAGTGTGAAAATGTGAGTTCCTTTGCATGTTTTATGCTTCCTCAGATCTGCATTTTATGAAGGAACAAAGTTTGTATTGTAAGTTCTGAGTGCGTTAAACCCGTTAAATGTCTCGTTTCTAGCTGGTGCGTTTATGCAACGAAGGTGCTCGGAAAATGGAAAGGACAGAAATGATGTACACGATTAACTCCCAACTGGAATTTAAAATCAAGGTAAGATGGTGATATTTCTGACCATAAATCATTTACCCTATGAATAGTTTTGACTGTATCTTAAGTTGTGATAGGTTCATTGCCAGCAGGAACAAAGTAAATCAGTGTAGGCTGTAATATTGACAGGACTCTGCAGTCAAGGAAGACAGGTTCATATTCTGGGGCAGCTGAAGCCCTGGAAGCTCAGAGTCACTGAGGACTGTTGCATCTAACCAGCAGGTTAAGGTAAAGGTGGAGGCTTTTCAAGAAGAGTATCAAGAGATATATACATATATATATATATTTTTTTTTTTTTTTAAAAGTGTAGGCTGTAATATTGACAGGACTCTGCAGTCAAGGAAGACAGGTTCATATTCTGGGGCAGCTGAAGCCCTGGAAGCTCAGAGTCACTGAGGACTGTTGCATCTAACCAGCAGGTTAAGGTTCAGGTGGAGGCTTTTCAGGAAGAGTATCAAGAGAGATATATATATATATTTTTTTTTTTTTTAAATAAATTAGCATTAATTCTGAAGAATGAGGTATGTCCAGGCTCTGGGTTTACCTTTGTGGATGAAACACTCCCTGTTGGGGTGACAGTACCAGGTAATACCAGTCGTGGTACAGTTTTATGCTGTTTTGTGTCGTTCATAACAATGTGCCTGATGGTCTTGTCCCATTTCACACACAGAATCACACGTTGCTCTGCCTCTGTGCCCATCCTTCTTCTCATTCATTTCCTCAAGGTTTCTCAGAGCTTCAACAGCTTTTTTTTTTTCTTTCTCTCTTTCCTCCTCACATAAAACAGCAGCAGAGCAATGCACACCATCGTCTCTAATTTGTAGAATTGTTGCCATTCTCTGCTGGCAATGGAGGCTGTGGCACTGAACGTGTGACAGCCGTGTCACCAGCCTGATTGACAAATCCGTTGAAATCTCTTGCAGATTGGGAACTTTGTGGATGGATGAAAGCGATGTTTTGGGGGGAGGTGCTGCACTGCAAACCAGTTCTGTTTTTCACTTCAGCACGTTGTCTGGCAGCGTGTGAACAAGCTCTGACTCTTTGCTGTGAGCTGCAGGTCTGAAGCTTTGCTTAGATTTCTAGCTGCAGCTGAGGAACAAACTGTGTTTCTTTAGGGTGAATTGGTATTTGCAACTCTTTGTTGCAGTAAACAGTGGAACTTTAATGGCATCTTCATATCATACCGTAGTTCTTACAAAGAATTGATGTATTATAGCAGGATAAAAATAAAACTTCTTGTTAATTTTTATTTTAAAGGTTATTTTATAATAGATTTTTTTAATATATATTGAATTAAGTAATCTTTGCTGTAAAGACAAAGTTGCCGTGAAGATCTTGCCATTAGGAGAGAGGCCAACTGCTGCTGGATGCTGATGAGATGTTCTCACCTATGTGATAAGAAAAGTGTGCTAAGTAAATACTTCAAGTATTTGCAATTTGACTATCTGGATTTACAGCAGTGTGAAATAAAAGAAAAAAACAGGTCAATTTCTAGCCACCTCAGCAGGTGTTTCATGGAATTACAGTCTATTTCTACCAGATTCTAATAGTCCACTGTAAAAACTGTCAGTTTGAGGAGTCATCCTTTTCGTGGGGGATGACTGAGCCTGCGAGTGCTGCCCACTCAGTGCTGTGAAATTCCTGGGCCCCACCTGAAATCCTGGGAACCCTGGAGTTCCCCAGCTTTGCCCGGGATGGCGCGTCGGGCAGCGTTGGACACACAACTGAAATTGTGTGAGACCTGCCTGGAACAGCAGCCTGGGCAACAGCCGCCCCCAGGGGAGGGGAGATTGCTTAAGCAAAACTACACCTTTATTAGCACTGTTCACTTCAAGTGAACACAACCTAGTTTTTGTTTTGCTGGTACAGGAGATATTAACCCTCAAATAATTTTAAAAAGTCTTGGATACTGACATACTCCAAATTTTTTCTTCCTAGTACTGAAAATACAATTTAGGCTGTTATTAAAAAAACCCTCTACAGTCAGTCTTTTGGGTAGGAAAAAATAGCAGACATAGTCATAGTCAGTAAGGGTTTTATTGTACTTCCAGTGTATTTCTTCAAGTATATTTACTTTTTTCTATTTAATGTTTGTTAAAATACTATTTCTATAAATAACGTCTCATACCATTACATAATGAGCTTTGTTTTGTGAGAAGATATTTTGATTATCATACATGTAGTAACTAGAGGTTCATGGTTTTAAAGATGCGGTTCTTTAAAGGATCTTGGTCAGTCTTTGAGGAAATGCTGTCTCCAAAAAGATGTTTCTCAACTCCTCTGAAGTATCTCTATTTTCAAACTTTTAACTAAAAACTGAGAATCATAATAATATTTATTCATAACAACAGCAGCAATAAACAAAACATCTCTTAACGAGTGACATCGGTACATTTGCTAACAATGATGGATGATGGTCTCGAGTCTTTGGGTAGTCTAAGGGAGCGGTTTGGGTGGTCTGAAGTCCTTGGGCTTGGCTTTGCGGTTTCACTCATAGTTCTCAAATCTTCAGAAGTCCCCAACGGTGTCCAAGTGTGTAAATGGTTTATAGTCTCTTACTTGCCCTGTGGGGGAGGATGCCTGCCATTGGTCCCAGTTCTGCAGATGCAAGAGCCCTGAGCAGCTCTTCCCTGTCACCAGCAGCGAGGAACAGCAACTTTCTGTATTCTGTTTTTCTGTCGTTTTTATGCAAGTTTTTTTTTCCTTTGCGCATCTTAAATATAACCACTTTGTGGTTTAGACCTTATCTGTGGTTTGAAAGCTCGCCAGCTGGTGTATAAAAAACTGCTTTGGCCAAGTTTCAATGCATTTTAAGTTCTGACGGCTTGTTCTATATAGAAAGGAGATAGTCTGTGTGATGTACTCTTTTGGCAATTAAGGAAAAATTAATAGGGAAGTAAAAAGCTGCCTCTGGAATATAGTCAACTAGGAAAATGTGATGAAATCGGAGATTAGATGAATTTTTAGTTCATCCTCAAATAGAAATTGTTAAAGTACTTTCTGTAAAACAATCACTGTGGTGCTATAATTCTGTTTTATAACCATTATAAATTAGGTAAACTATTTCTGTTCTTGCTCAACCTCAGAGCGTTTTGGTATCTTTTGTTTATTATTTTGTTAGATGTAACTGTGGAGCATTTCATGGGAGTACAAGAGAAGCTACTTGGATATGATGTCACTTTTGTACATGGCTAATCTGTAGAATTTAATTTTTCATTAAGATACAGAAGTTTTTATTCTTATATTTTTCATCGTTAGCACCAGAAAGGTTTTGGGTTTGGGGTTTTTGGGGTTTTTTTCATGGAAAAACACTTTTGTGTTCATGAAACAAACTTGTCTGTGACTTCTGTGTTCAAGGAGCAGTCACCCCAAAGTCTTTTGATTTTGTAGTCCCAAAAAGCACATCGGTGTCACTGGTAGGGCACGGTCTGATGTTCCACGCTCCTGTATTATCTCACTGAATTTTCACTGAATTTCACTGAATTTCTAGAGTTGGAAGGGACCATAGAGATCATCTAGTCCAACTCCCCTGCTGAAGCAGGATTGCCTAGAGCTAGAGCATGTTACTCAGGACTGCATCCAGGCGGGTTTTGATTTTTGTTTATTATTTTGTTAGATGTAACTGTGGAGCATTTCATGGGAGTACAAGAGAAGCTACTTGGATATGATGTCACTTTTGTACATGGCTAATCTGTAGAATTTAATTTTTCATTAAGATACAGAAGTTTTTATTCTTATATTTTTCATCGTTAGCACCAGAAAGGTTGTGGGTTTGGGGTTTTTGGGTTTTTTTTTCTTGGAAAAACACTTTTGTGTTCATGAAACGAACTTGTCTGTGACGTCTGTGTTCAAGGAGCATTCACCCCGAAGTCTTTTGATTTTGTAGTCCCAAAAAGCACATCGGTGTCACTGGTAGGGCACGGTCTGATGTTCCACGCTCCTGTATTAGTTTTTATTCTTATATTTTTCATCGTTAGCACCAGAAAGGTTGTGGGTTTGGGGTTTTTGGGTTTTTTTTTCTTGGAAAAACACTTTTGTGTTCATGAAACGAACTTGTCTGTGACGTCTGTGTTCAAGGAGCATTCACCCCGAAGTCTTTTGATTTTGTAGTCCCAAAAAGCACATCGGTGTCACTGGTGGGGTACAGTCTGATGTTCCACGTTCCTGTATTGTCTCATGGAACCATTACTGCGTTTCAGGAAATATAAAAGCCATTTGTTTAAAAAAATCGATTTTTCATGTCACTTGGAGGTGCTGAACCAGCAGAGTTTTGACTGAAAGTAAGGCAAGTTTTTTTACAGCTGAATGTTAATATTAAGCTGCTTTGATTACAGTGGTGGAGCTTGGGAGCTCCTCTGGGATCATCGCGTTTGAGCACGGAGCTAAACTGGCCTTCGTAGTCTGGGAGGTTTAATGATGTGTCTTTAATAAGCTGACCATCCATAAGAAAAATGATAGGATGGCCAATCCTTGAATCATCTTTGTAGCCCTACAATGATTCTTTGTAGCCCTAATGATTCTCATGGAATCATTACTGCGTTTCAGGAAATATAAAAGCCATTTGTTTAAAAAAATCGATTTTTCATGTCACTTGGAGGTGCTGAACCAGCAGAGTTTTGACTGAAAGTAAGGCAAGTTTTTTTACAGCTGAATGTTAATATTAAGCTGCTTTGATTACAGTGGTGGAGCTTGGGAGCTCCTCTGGGATCATCGCGTTTGAGCACGGAGCTAAACTGGCCTTCGTAGTCTGGGAGGTTTAATGATGTGTCTTTAATAAGCTGACCATCCATAAGAAAAATGATAGGATGGTGTAGGAGAAAGCAATAAAGTTGGATGGATAGATGTCCAAGTTATCTACTGAGCTGAGAGGTGTAGGAGAAAGCAATAAAGTTGGATGGACAGAAGTCCAAGTTATCTACTGAGCTGAGTGACAAGATCAAGTTATGAACTTGAAATTACAGTGATTTATAACCAGAGTGATTTACTCTGATTCGTTAATAGACTTGGATACAGATCTATTTATGAAATACGGTTTGAAGCAAAATTCTGCCTTTTCAAATTGGAGAATACAATAGAAAATCCATTTAACAAACTAATGGCCAAGATAAAACTAGAAACGGACCAAAAAAAGTCACATTAATCAAAACAGAAGATGAGAGCTAAGATTAATTGGGGGAAAAAATGTCCGAAGGGAGTTTCTTCAGGATTCAATACACTAATATTATCTTGGTAGCATGAACGAGTTTCTTCAGGATTCAATACACTAATATTGGTAGCATGAATGTAAAAATACTAGGAATCATAGCAGATGAATGAAATCTGCTGGTGTTTATCAGTAGTCACTCTGAAACAATGCAAGTTTTGAAAGGTCCCTGATGCGGGTCCACAGTACAGCAAAGGGTTTGTTAGTGGATGTCTGTGTTTTGAGAACCAGCTGAGGGTGGGCTTTCATTCCTGCCTGTTCTGGGAGTACTGGGACATAAATCAGCCTGGAGCGAGGTAAGAAGTGTCAGGCTTTTTAATTTGTACCAACTGGCAGTAGTTCCAGGGGGCTGCTAGACTTTGATTTTGAGAAACCTTCATCTGGCATTAGTGCCCTGCCCCTAAGGGAAGGGTTCTGTGGTGCTGGGGGTGGCAGGAAAACCCTCCTTGGAATAACTGTTTGTCTTGTGCCATTTCAGAGTCACTGTAAAATCATCTCTCAAAATTCATTAACAAGGGGGAGGCTGCACGTAACATTAGGAAGTTAGTATTTTGTTCTTCCAACAGCAAGATCACAGTCAAAGCACTGTTTTTTGGGTTTGGCTTAGTGCTCTGGGGCAAGTATTGACAAGCTGAAATTAGCTCAGTAAAGGGCAGCTGAAGTGATTAAAAGATATAAAAAGACAACCCATGCAGAATGGAGAAGACAGCTGACAAACTGAATGAAGAAATGTTTTTTACAAACATGTGAAAGGTGCTTTAAACATGGAGAAAAGAGCAGTTGTCTTTGTTAGTCTAATCATGCAAGACCAATAATGAATCTGAACAGCAAAGCAGGTAGGAACGTTTGATAAGCAGAAAGCCAGTTACATTGAAAGTAGAAACAAAAATTTGATTATTTTGCTTGGGATGAAGAAAAATATGTAAGCTCCACACAATTTAGCAGTGAGCACCCATTTACTGTGGCAGGTTTTAGGTAGAAATATGAGAAAGTGTGGGCAAAGGGACCCACAAGGTCATGCAGGTCAGGCTTGGCCTGTGGAAGCCACTGAGCCTGGTCCCTTTTGGTACCAGGGTGGGCAGGTACCGGGCATCTTCAGATGCTCTGTGCAGCACGTGGGCAACACTCAAAGGTGCAGAGAGACAGAAGTACCAGCATCTTCAGTATTCAAGTTGGGACCCAAACAGGTCATTCCAACGGTGAGGGGTGAAACCCAGGGAGGAGGCCAGTCTCTTTCCTTGGACTGTCGCCTGGTGACAGCAGAGTCTGGCAGCAAGAACCTGTCCATGCTCTGCTGTTGAAGAAACGTTCCCACACACCAGCTCCGCTGGCTTCTGCGGCAGCAACCACCAGTGAGATCCCTGACTGAGGAACCCTGGTCAGTGGGACAGCTGCCACACCAGTGAGATCCCTGACTGAGGAACCCTGCTCAGTGGGACAGCTGCCAGCACTGCAATGGACCTTTGTCCTTCTGGCATCGCATGTCGTGGTACAGCTTCAGAGAAGATCTGTTCTCTGTATAATCAGGACGTGCAGTCTCGCATCTCCCTTCGTGTTCGTGGCCCAGGGAAACAAAAGGTCCTTCTATGGTGTCTGTTCCTCGTGCAGTTGGGAATAATTCGGATTAATAAAGCCTGGTCTTCACATCAGGCAGCTCTGATCCTCTTTGGCTTGCTTCAGCTGTTGCAGTGTTAGTCCTCACCATAGAGAAATGGAGACCCTGCTCCACAGAACATTTAGAGTTCAACTACATCAACTAGAAAAAGAGGAGCTATAGTATCTGTATCCTTAAGTACCCATCTTAAATAAAGCTATGCACCGGACAGATAACTCTGATACTTCAAGAGCTGCTAATGAGAATAGCAAGTACCTGATAAACTTCCCTTCCTGCTATCAAGGGAAAAAACAGAAGTGGTTTGGTTTGGTAATCACCTGGGCAGAATGATTCTTCCTGCTCTTCATAAAGTGAGGGATGAAGGTTTATGCAAACCTGACTTTCCCTGGAACAAGCGATGTCCAGAGAGTTGTGACCTCTGGTCTGAGAGGGTGCTCTGATGGGCTCAATGGTGAATTTACAATGTCATGAGCAAACTGTATTGTTTTGGCATTAACATGGACAGTTTGTTCCAACCCTCCATATCGCGTACTGTTTTACAGTGTCTTTGGCAGAGCTGTGTTGGAACTTCAGTTTACTTACAGAGCAGAAAATGGATTTTACCACAATTGATCGCAAAGCTTTCCAGCATTCCTCACTTCCCTTACTTTTTAACGTAGAAAAATTCTGTATACTCTGAACATCTCAACAATAATGTTGAGTACTGTATTAGGACCAATCTGATCTTGCATGCTCTCTCTGTATCTGTTTGTCTAACATACAGAATACTTCAAAGTGGATTGTGCGGTGTATTTATCTGTTAAAGGATTTTACTTTTTCTTTCTTTATTCTGTACGTGGTGCAGAATAACTATCGTGCTTAAAGAATGATTGCTTACTCTATAAAAACTTACATACTCCTGGGAGACAGTCTTTTTATGTTTAATCTCCTTAGGAGATCTCACATAGTCAATTCCATCCCAAGTATGACCGATCAAGTCTGTTCATTTTTATCTTAGATGAGCAATAATGTTGTTCATGAGTGATTTTCGAGTATTTGGAGACCGTGAGTTCTGTATTGTGTGAATGATGAATCTACCTTAAACTTTGGAAACCTCTGTTTCGTGCTTGTACTCATGATTTTGATCATGCTTTGATTTTATTCAAGCAATTTTTCCCAAATATACAGTATTCTGTTATCTGTGTCTAAAAACATCTCTGGTTTTAAAGGATTAAAATGTTGTTTTCTTGCTTTGTAGCCATTTCCGTTGGTTTCCTCTTCACGATGGTTAGTGAAAAGGGGCGAGTTAACAGCGTATGTAGAAGACACTGGACTTTTTTCTAAAAGAACTTCTAAACAGCAGGTGTACTTCTTCCTCTTTAATGATGTCCTCATTATCACCAAGAAGAAGAGGTAAGAGTGTCACCAGTATAAATCTGCCTTAATAACTCAGCTGTTCTCTCTGCGATTCACTGTTGTCTTTTAAAATTATCATGATATTGTGTGTGCCTCCCTCTATGGGAGATGAGAACCAAAGCTTTCTGGCTTTGGAATGGCAAACCAGGTTATATCTACAGTGGTTTTACATATTTTCTAGCTACATTTTTGTTTGAAAGAATGAAGGAGTTTCAAAGAGAAGCAAGCGGACCTGGTACATTTGCAGCATGAAACAGGAGGAAATATAGACCAAACGTGTTTTAAGTCCAGCAAACATTTGTAAAGCCATTTAGATGTTTTAATGTGCTGTGTCGGAGAGAGTATTCAGAAGTTAGTTGAGGTTTCTAATAGTTCTCTATCAGACTGCATTTAGAAATTACAAGTAATTACTTGTTAAACAGGATTTATTTTTGCCAAACGCAATTGACATTCCAAATTGTCAAACAAATTAAAAAGTTCATCCTTGATGCCCTATCAAAGGGAGACGTTTTGGAAGGATAAAGAAGTAGTAATTTTCATTCCCCTCCATGCTTTCCATGCTTGAGCTGTTTCTGAGAATGATGTATGGAATACAACTCCTAGCAGTCTGCATTTACATTTTTATCACTATGATTGAGGGGAGGTTTAGAATTATTAAATTAAATTGAATGGAATTTACATCCTCTGCTGTTGCTCATAGATAATGCTTGATAGATAAGCCTTATTGCTGAGGCTAAAGACTGTTTTGAAGAACAATTATCTTGCATCTGGGTTGGCCAGTTAAGCCAAATACCAGCTATTTTTAAAAGACACCCTTCTGTGAAACTTCTAATCCATAATTTAAGTATGTTTTGAGGAATGAGGTATGATATAAAACCTGGAAAGAAAACACTACTATTTAAGCAAAGAGAAAGCTAAATTAAAATGGAGGGGGAGAGAATTAAGTGAAAGGTTTTTTTATAAAGATGGGAAGAAAAGTGAATAGATTTTTCTCTGCAGCTGTCGTACTGATGTGAACATGTTTCTGAGAGTCAGTGTTTATCAAAGCTCAGGCTGAAATGTTTCTGTGAAAGTCTCTTGTTAAATGACTGGCAGCGTATCACGGAGCCGTATCGCACTTTTCTAAACAGCGCATTGCTTTACTCATGGGACTGCTGTGAACTTATTATTGTTGGTAGCTAAGTAAATGTTTGAGTTGGGAAAAAAAGTGAAAAATCTATTATCTGTGTTGTTACATTGTTTATTGGTTTCCTATGTGATGGCTCCTTGTCCAGATTGTAAAACAGATTTTTATAACAACATATCTTATCCAAACTTTGGGAGTTTTGGTTTTATAATGGCTTCCAGCTGTTGGAACAGAAATGTCCTAAATGGGCCCAGAAGCCAAAATTGGGGAACTTTTCATGTTAATGATCAGACTCACTCACTCTAGCAAGATGCCGTAAACAAATGGGTATAATTGAAAAGGACTGATTTCTGCAAGTCTCCCAGATACTCTGAGCCTGAAGCGAGTACTTTGCCCAAGTGACTGAGTTTATTAATAATATTTGAGCTTTTGGCGATCTGTTTTCCCACCCACAGTGTTCCCATGGACACCACAGCAGTGGACAGAAATATTTGTTGCTAGTTGAATTTAAATGTTTGTGTTTTTACTCCAGCAGTTGCATTTCAGAAGATTCTTAACATTGCATGAAAAAAATAACTCCTCGCTATTGTGCTAAAAATACTAATTACTTAGGGCTCCAATCATGCTGTTTAATCTTTACCCAAAAGTTAATCTCTCCCCTCTGAGCAGTTCGCTGTATTCGCAGAACCTTGTGCAGCAGCTGGCAGTGACTCAGTCCTGACTTCTGAAAGGCCAGGCTTGGTGGTACCTGTTGGAGAAGTCCTGTTGGTGACTGCTAGTGATTCCAGTCCAACCAGATAGGGCCTGTATCACTGCTCACACCACGCTTCAGGGGCACCTTCCAATGTCAGAATTGTCGGAAGAACTGCATTTTTAATACTGAGTGAGCAAGTGTACCAGAAACCTTTTCATAATGAGAACTGTTACATTTTAGCTATAAAAAAAAGATAGAGGGCTGCTGTGCACTCAGCATGCTCCAGAGTTCTTAACTTTTTAATTTTAATGATCCTCTATTCATCATAATCTTTCCCAGCTACAGTTTCACTGATTGAAGCTCCAAGGTTTAACTGCCTTCTCTTGTTCATTAAGTAGGTTAAATGGAATTTAGCTACCAAAATCTCTTCCTTTTTAGTGGATGCTGTGTGGCCATAGCTCGTGCCACTATGAAGTATTTCAGAGGCTTCTGCTTTCCATGTACTGGGTGGTCCATTTCTGTGTGTGTTGCAGACACCTTGGTAATCATTTAGGCTCCAATTTGTGTGCTGTAAAGCACAGAGGCAGGCATTCCCTGCAAAGGGACATAAAATAGTCCTGGTTTGTGTTCTGAATCTAAACCAAAGTTTACCAAAAAAGTTCAGTCTTAAACTGAAAATGAATGTTGGCTTATTGGTATTACCTGAGTACAAGAACTTTAAAGACTGTATTAAGTGTCGTTCCTGTTGCCTCGCTGCCCGGCTGAGCGGATCAGCGTTCCCTTTACACACATCTCACACCAGCACCCTCAGCTTCACCAGCGTATCCCGTTACCTGTTTGGGAGGAGGAGAGTTTGTGGAGGTACAAAGATGAGGATTGCCTAGTGGTTTCCAGTCAGACTATTTTTTTGAATAGAGGCAAGAAACAGGAAGGATCTGTAGAGGTTTATCTCTGTTGATTATTTTTTAAGGAATGCACTTATTATTCGTTATGCAAATACATAGACTACATTGCTTTTTTAGATGCAAGATTCCCAAATAACTCTAGTGGCATCCCTGGCTGCTTTGGCTAGTTCCACCCTTGGCTAATCAGGGATTGCCCAGACTAAAATACTTAACAAAAAAACAAAGCAACCTCCATCCACCTAAAAAAATGCCCACACCAACCAACAACCCCAACCTTTCTCTATTTTAGGGTATATATTTAAAGAAAAAAAGGGGAAGCGAGATACTGATAGTTATTGGATGTAAAATGTTATTTTCCTCCTTCAGTTGGAACCCTCAGCTACTACAGATGGCCTTTGAAACAACTGTCCTCAAGTGATAAGTAGCATCTTTTGTAAATAAATGAATTAATTTGAATCTAGAGCTGGATTTAGGGGAATGTGAAACCTAAATCCATAGCCTCTACTCCCTCCCATGGCACAGTCTCTTTTAAAACACTTAAACTTTTCTACAGTAGGACAATCACAGTAAATTTACATTTGTTATGTTTCAGGGATGAGCTGTGTGCACTCCTTTCCCAAAAGATAAGGATATACAGAACGCATTTGAAGTGAAGATTCCTTGTAGAATCCCAGTGTTATATGTACAGAAATTAAAACTTATTTTTCTATATGCTGAAATATTGAAGATTCTCCCAGCTTCTCAGTGTGCTCATGTTAAATTCCTTTAATTAGGCCAAAAGCTGTTTGTAATTTGTATTCTTTCTACTTTAGGACCCAAGAAGTCATGTGTGAAAGAGTTTGCTGTGTCTGGCTCATTTCCTATATGACTTATTTTTTAATTTTTTTTTTTTTTTTACTCTAAGCAACATGGAAACAACACGATCAAAAGCTAAGGTTAATCAAAACTGTGTGGAGAGTTTTTAAAGCCATTTTACATTCTTGCAACAGTGCTCTTGGACGTTTTGGTATGTTTTGTACCCAAATGGGGAGTTGTGACTCCAGCCCTCAGAGTGGGAAACACCAGTGGATGGTGGGGATTGTTGGTACTATTTTGAGACTTGGAGAAAAAGAAATGAGGAAGGAAAAGTGTTTGTCTTCTTACCAGCATTAGTGGTTTCAGTCTTTCTATAGGATAAATCTAACTAAGCTTGTCTGTCGTTGCTTCTGCTTCCTTTGTAAAGCCCCCAGCCTCCCCAGAACAGATCAGAATTAAAAATACTTGCAAGAAGGATTAGAACATGATACTAATTGGAACTATGTTGATTGTTTGAGAATGTACAAAGCTGTAATGAAAAAAAAAAGTATTTAATTCACAGAACAAAAGTGCAAACATAGCCCACATAGTTGAAATAAGAAGTCTGGTTTTACACTAGATGCACTGGCAGAAACTATTAATCCACAAATGCAATATGATCTGTAAACTTGTTGTCACTTGAAGAATAGAGAAATTCTTCTAATGCTGCGTGAGTCACAGAAATCAGCAATAACTGATGTTTTGAGTCATAATGTTGTTTTGTTTTGGCAATTCTTTTTCTGAAGGAATGAACATAAGAATTATAAAGACCATTATATTAACTACTGAGGTATTCGCAGGTATTTTCCCGACAGTTCATAAACTGGGTGGAATATACCCCAACAGACATTAAGTCATCATCTGCCCATTTTCTTGTAACAGTTGAGCAACCATAAAGGAAGAACACGCTTCATTTGCACCTGCCAGAAAGGAGTATGTCACCCATCAGCACTGCAGGTGGCTTCAGTTCCAGGTGTTTGGGATTTGATTTGTATCAGTTCAGTGCCTGGGTTTCTGTATATCTCTGGCAGCAAAATTAATCTTCTCAAATATTTTTTCAATTTAAATTATTTTAATGAACCATATGAGGCTCTAGCATAGCTTTTTATCACTTGAGGCTGAAGTCTAGATTGATTTTACATTAAAGTTTACAAACTTACATGAAATTAAGAGGTAACTTAGTTGATCAGTGTCCTGGGTTGATGACGTATTCTGGTAAACTTGGAAATGCATGTAGGACAACTCTGGGAAATATACTCACAAGTTTCAGTGGAAACAAGGTGGCCTTTTAGTCTGGCTTCTCTCTTCTTGTGATCAATTGCTATTTATCAAATAAATGATGTGGATTCTTTTAGCTGTTTAACTATGTTTCACAACTTTAAAAACTTCGAAATGCAGAGTTATTTTTCACTGGAAAAAAAAATGTGTTTCCAGTATTGCCTTGATATGAGTAAGTAGCAAAACCAACAGGCACGATGACGAGTTGAACTTATGTGAGAGTGGTGCTTAAGATGTTTGGATATTCTGAAGGTGAAGTCTTCTGGTTTCTGTGTCAGACATGGTGGTGTGGCACTTAACTGTGCCCCTAAATGAAAACTTCTGGTTTCTGTGTCAGACATGGTGGTGTGTCAGCGAAGATAAGTTTTGTCCACTTCTCCACCTACATTTCAACCATAAGGAAAGCAAAGCTGCTCACTTGCTTAAATTCTTAGAATTCTTTCTAGTCACTTTTGAGAAGTTATTAAGCACATGTAGCAATCTTTATTTGTATCGCTTAGAGGTGGTATATTTACATACAAAGTACTCTCTACAAGGTAAATTGTGCAGTGCATTTTGCAAGACCCAATGTGTGACAAGCCTTTGCCCTTTTTTAAAATTCACAATACTGTAAAATAGTATTTAGATTAGATCACCTCCATGCAGATGGACAAGGAGTACAGATGATTATCCTGCATTTAAAATGAAGATCTATAGTGTTTCTCTGGAAGCAGAATGCATACCATAGTTGTACAGGCATAGGAAAAGGGAAATTTTACTTTTGTTCCTAAAACATTGTAAAATTAAAGTCTGTTGTTCGTCTGAAGCTACAGAAGAAAAAGCAGCACAATTCTATACAATTGCTGTGCCTGTTTTCAAATTGAGTAAGTTGAGCTTACACCCTCTCAGCCAAAGTCACTTAACTGTGCCACTAAATGAAAATCCACAAGGTTTAAAACCTGATCTACTTTATGTTTTGGAAAATTGGTAGTTTCAAAAACCAATAAATAGAAAAGATGAAGACCTGAGGTGTCAGAATAATCGTGCCCCACTGTGCAGTTAAAAGTGGATTCTATGACTGAGTTTGCTTCCAGACATACTTGATGGAAAACTAAACATTAAACTTTGGGTTTTTTTCTTCCCTTTTTTGTTCTGCAGTGAAGAGAATTACAATGTCACGGATTATTCTTTAAGGGACCAGCTGGTGGTACAACAATGTGACAGCGAGGACCTGACTTCTTCTCCTGTGAAGAACGCTTCCACGATGCTCTACTCGCGGCAGAGTTCGGCGACTCACCTCTTCCGGCTGGCGGTGCTCAGCAACCACGCGGGGGAGAAGGTGGGGATGCTCCTGGGCACAGACACGCTGTAAGTCAATAGTTACTGTTTCTGTAATTTTTCACCTGAGCATCTCAACAGGCTGCCTTCCCGCCACGGTCACAGTAGCATGAAATGCCCAGCTCTGTCTGGGAAGGTTAAATCAAAATGAAACAAGTACCAAGTTCCCAAGCGGCAGTGTTTGTGGTGTCCCATCAGCGGTGACCGGAGGAGCGCGACTGCAGAAATGTCCCTCTGTGGTGGATGCTGTTGGTGCCCTCTCAGTAACACTGAGGCGCTCACTGTGACACCTGCCAGCTGCTGGCACTTGCACTGTTCCTATTTTAACTGTGTATTTTCAGAGCAAGGCAAAGTAACCTTGACAAACCTTTCTGATTGTTAACGAATGACAAAACGTGCAGCTTATATACTACCCCCCAGATATTGCAATAAATATTACTGGATAAAATACAGCCTCTGCAAACCTCATTCAGTTTCTCTAATGTCATCTTGTCATGAGAGGAATCGGTGGTGTCAAGAGCATGTCATCTTGGTGTCACTCTCTTTCCTTGAGGTTCTCCTTCCTTGAGGTCATGGTGTAGGAATAATGGAAAATTGAGTGCATCTGCTGAAATTCTGTGAACTGAAGTATCCATTATTACGTCCTACTGTTTTGGGTTTTCAGGCCAGGAATTAACTGTGCCCTGGAGGTTGCCAGCTCCCTAGTCAGGGATTGCTGAATCCCTTCTAGTTGTTACTGGTGAGGCAAATAAGGGCTGCAGGGAGATTTAAGCAGTTTGGATTGCTGGAGTTTAAAGGTTGTGGAAGGAAGGGTTAAAAAAAAAAAGAAATCAAAGTTCTGCTACATAATGCAAGTGTTGAGTAAACTACACAATCTAATGATTACATATTGGAATATGGAGGTTTCTTATTGTTTAATTTGAACTACAAATATGACTGAGTCACCACAGGGTTTTGTTGTAGCCGAGTGCGATGTGTTTACATATTTCTCTAATGCACCTTCTGAGAACTGGAAGTCAAGACACAGGTTTCCTGCCAAGCTTACCTGTTAATGTAGCACTTTTATGTAATAATCGTTATGTCTGGAGGGTAAGTACCTAAAGTAAACCAGAAGAGTAAATAGTACACTGTAGTTGAAAGTGCTGTATACATCTGGATTCTACAGCCTGCTTCAGTATATAGCTGTCCTACAAACAGGTGAGACCATTACAGACCCCAAGGAACAGACCTCAGTGCTGAATAACTGCGGGTTCTTAAATTTATAATGAAAGGTCCGTTACAAGCAATCGAGGTGGTGAGTCGGAGTTCCAGGCTCTGTAATGCCCTTCCCATCTCATCCTGTGGCACACCCTGCTGCTGTGCAGGTAGAGGAACTGAGCACACGAATCCCAGTGTAACACAGGTTACCATGAGGAAAATGTTGCTTTTACTGTTGTAGTTGAGGGAGGTTTTTCTCCAAACTTACCTTGAGAAGATGACCTCGAATAATCTGACTGCAGAGATTCACTTAAGCTCCATCTCTGATACTTTTCTGTGCTGGTTTGTTCCTTACTAAGTATCTTATCTAACTGACAGTTCTTTTAGCATTCATGTGGCATTTATACCGTGTGGTCTATGTGCAGAGCCCGGTATTAGGAGAAAGAGGTAGGCACAGGTGCATGCTAAGGCACAACGGCAGTGGCAGGTGAATGTTGTTAAGGTATGAGGCAGAATGCTCTTGTCCTGGAGCAGTGGTTTGTGAATTGTTTGTTATAACAGTTGGATGGTGCAGAAGTGGAACCAGTTCTGGATTAAATGGGAGGAGGAGTTTGGCATTGCCTGGAGGAAGCTGTGGAGCTGTGCTGGGATAGAGGTGGTCCTTGTTCTCCTGATGCAGTTTGGAAGAGTGTTCCGCTTTAGAAACGCACAAGAAGTGTCTTGTTCTTTCGGGTGCAAATATGCGAGAGGCCATCATTTCTCTGTGGTGCCATTAACTTCCACACAACCCTTCACAAAAGTGAAAGATTTTATCTGTTTTAGTGGAAGCTGGAGGCGGGACAGAAGACATGAAACAGAGTGCTCCAGATGTGTCCCAGCCTGGAAAAATTTAGTTTTAGGTTTGCTTTCAAAGTTTAGAATAACCCTGAAAGAAACTATAGATCATTAATGATTTCTAGTAAAGATCTCATTATAAAGTAAGCAGATGATTCAGACTTGTTTGGAAATGCATTTTTATTGGGGAAAAAAATGCAGTGCATTTTTAGTTGTCTGGCCTTTTAAAGAAAAGACATTTTGTTCTGCAAATTTATTATTGATTTGCTATATACTGTTTGTAATATAAATAGTCTAGCAGATTTGTCATTCAGAAGAAAAAATTCTGAAAAGAATTACCTTATTTGGAAGTTACCTATTTTGTAGAGTATTATCATCTATATACAGGGTACATAAAAACTTAACTTCTTCTTAACTTGAGAAGGACGGGCAGGGGATCTACACAAGGAAGGCCAAGCTGGATGGTGTAGGGTGCTTATTGAACAGAATTTTGCACATGTGAAACTTTAATGTTTGCACTGATGCAAAGATTTCTAGCTCAGTTTGATGATGTTTTGTCACTTCATATGCTGTGGGATTATCAAGTACAAAAGCACCTGTGAATAAGGCAAAAAATACATGGTATACACAGATTACGAAGAAATATCTACTTTGACTGGGAGACAGTCTGGTATCCAACCTGCTGTGGCAGGGGGGTTGGACTAGCTGATCTCTGAAGGTCCCTTCCAACCCTTGGGATTCTGCGATTATCCCATTTTTCTCAGAGTTGTTTGAAAGGAAATGTAATTTTCCTGTTAAGAATGGTTACAGGGAAAGGAAAATGAGAGTATAAATAACACCTGTTTCTATTAAAAAAAAAAAAAGGGCACAAAGTTAAGCTCATGCAAAACTTAATACACAAGTTTAGCACCACCTTTTAATGACTGAAATGTCTATGGTAGCATGTTTTGTAGTTTTGACCATTGGATCAAATGTTAGTAGGAAGGACATGGGCAGTAGTTTCATCTTTGAGGAAGAATGTGTGTTGGGATGTAAAAAAAAATAATCACAGGGTTTTTTTCATTCTTGCTTTTCATTCCAAGTGCATTCTGCAGGTGGTTCTTACAGGAAACCTGTTGGTATTGTGTATTAAAATGGCTGTATTGCATTTATCAGATCCTTTGTAGGTTAGATAATTTTTTTATTAGATTACTAATATGTATTAGTCATAGACACTAGTGAAGTCTGTCTGCATTACTCAACAATAATTAAAGGAAAGGTATGTAAGACATCATGCCAGTAGGTCCCGTGTATATAGGTTTTTTTTTTTCCTAATCCAGCATGCTTAAAATAGTTAAGTATGTTTGAATAACATATTACTAAAGTGGTATCATGCCTTCTGGCACTATTTTGAGGAGAAGAAAAAGGAGGTTTTATTTTCTTTACCCAATAAGAGGAAAAATTTAAACACAGAATTTTGAAAAGGCGAGTAGGCTTGACCATTACCAGCAGCAGGAGCTGGGAAACTGAGTTTTGTCTTTGCTATTTTTAGGAGCGACAGAGCTCGCTGGATTACAGCGCTGGGACAGGACAGAGACGGGCAGAAAACAGACAGGACAAGTAAGTTACAACTGACAAGATTTGAGAGAGCTTTGACAAGAGATGGAAACGCGCTGCCCCTTAGTGGGGATGTGAGCAGGTGTACTTATACAAATACTACAAATAGCTTTAGATACAAGCACCCTTAGAAATGTGGTCGAAATTTTTTCCTGGCCTCTCTTGCTTTAGCGTATGTGAAAGTACCCTCCCTTCCTGTGCACAGGGCCTTGTTTGAGGCTTTGTTTCACAGGGTAATTTCTGTTTGCATTCAGTAACACTAGTTCGGTCACTTGTTTCAATCCATTAGCAAAAGCACAAAGCTGCTTCCCTTATATGTTTATCCTGTTTGTGTGTAATTGCTCAGGTAGGAAGCCATTTGCATAATTTGCTACCTCCTTTGAGTTTCGGGGGGGAAGTATACTCTAAGGTGGAAATTTTTAAAATAAATGATAGGTGGTGTGTGAATTGTTTAATTTAGCCTGGCTTATTTCTTCCACAGCTTTAACTCAGGTAGAGATCACCAGAACTTACACAGCAAAGCAGTCGGATGAACTGTCTCTTCAAGTTGCTGATGTTGTTTTGGTTTATCAAAAAGTAAACGATGGTGAGTAATAATTTTGCTGTTAGTAACCATCTGTCACTGCTGCAGGTGAATCCAGAATTTGTTTCCTAATAGCACTGGCCATATGACAGATAAAGGTTTAGCTTCCAAGAAAAATGTGAGCATTTTGGTTCAGGTTTCCAAAGGACAGCCTCTCTAGGGAACAAATGTTCAAAGTAACTCACTGCCTATATAATAACAACTTCTATGGATAAACAGCTGCAGAAAGTGTGTGCTGGTTGATTTTGAGATGTGAAATGTCCACAAATAATTCTACCTAAGAAGATAGAACTCAGACATTTTAGTTGAATGAGCATGAGGTTTCTCTAAGAGAAACGTGCATTATTAGTCGTGTCACCTACTGCGCTTCACTGCCTGTTAAATACGGGGGTGTAGCACAGTGGTTTTCCCTGTTTTCCATAGCATCAAGTACCCTAAAATCAAAATTGATTCTCGCTGGATGTGCCAGTGATTCCACTACCTCATGATGTGCTGATTCAGTGATGCCTGAAGTACTAAATCCTGACGTAATGATGTTATTCAGTATTACAATGGAATCAAAGATCCTATCAGTTCTGCTGCATTACTTTCTTTAGATTGCAATTATTTTATATTATCTCAAATATTATAATTGAATTACAGTATAAAGAAAACTTACTACACTTGTTTGCAGGTTGGTATGAAGGGGAACGATTGCGGGACGGCGAACGAGGCTGGTTTCCCATGGAGTGTGCTAAAGAAATCACATGTCGTGCCACCATTGACAAGAACATGGAGCGGATGGGACGCTTGCTTGGACTTGAAACCAATGTGTAGACTGGTTTTGCTTCTTCATACTGTTCTACAGGATTTGCACTAACTGCTGCCGGTGGGGTGCGGTGACGTGCCCTACAGCTCTCGTGTGGAAGATGTGGGTCACCAATGCGAAAAATCTAGTACCAGAGCACTGATATTTCAGATACTCATCCCTTTTTTGCTTTGTGTTTAGAGAGCTCTGAACTGAAACCTGGCTCGACCAGTAGCAGATTTCAACTAGAAGTAGCTTCTTAAGTCCTGGAGATCAGCCAAGCTTCTCCTTGACTCAGATATCAGTTTCAACTTTAGTTCCTCCATCCCTGCCTCTTTATGTATTCCTTCTCCATCTGTTTCTGAGCATCTTGACTTCCTTTCAGAAGCAAAACTCTGTGTAGCAGTCTGGGCAGGAGACCAAACACCAGAAGGTCACCCAATCCGTTGATCTGGAGACAATATTGGAGAGTTTGCTGCTCTTAAGAAACTGCAGGGTTACACGTGCAGTACCAGAGAGTATGGTCATGGGATGGTCCCAGTTGTGTCAGAATCTGAACTAGAATGACCAATCCATAATTCATAAAGGACTACCTCTCCAGCACAAATCCAGGAAAGTCCTAGGCTTCATAAGAAGTAATTAGACCTCTATAATCAATGTTAGCAAAGATGACACAAGCTCCAGGGAAGAATCCAGACGAGTGCCTCTGGTGGCAGTGGTCTATAGTATGGTGTTAAGGATTTCTGAAAGCAAGAAAGACCAAACTCTCCAAAATACATAATATATATTATCTCAGTCTCATCTCCATTTTAGCACAGGTATTTTAAAGGAGTATAACTGCAGGAAACATGTCCAGTTTGTTTCTGTTTTCCCCATGTGTTTAACTAGATCTTCATCATAACTTACTGCTTCAGAGCAAGGGTTTTGGTGATGACTGCAGAAAACAGGAAATGGTTTATTCTGTGTTTGGGGTGTTTGTTCTGGGTTTTTTTTGTCCTTTAGTCTTTCTGCTCTTCTGTACTGGAGGAGATTAATTTATTTTTTTTTCCCCTCTGTAGAGAGAGAAGTAAGGTCTGTAGAGTTGTGTTAAGGTGCCAGGTCTTCTCATCTCCATTGTATAGATAAATGTAAGACCACCACTAAGGAAAGACCTGGAAGTAGATAGCTCAGCACTTTGATTAACTTGGTATTTTGTTATCTTTGCCTTCCCTACTGCAGTGTGACCTGATGTCACTGGATGCTTCAGGGAAGAGATAAGGAGGGAGGGATAGAGAGCAATAGATAAAATAGTGCTGGGACCTTCCTTTCAGAGGAGCTCGCATTGGTGCTGCTTCACACAGGCTCTTCTCTGCTTCAGAGAAGACTTCTCACAATTGCACTACACACAACACCTGCTGAATTTTTGCATCTGCAATTTAGCTTTGGAATTTCACAGAAAAAAACCCAACCACTTAATGTTGTGTGAACAAAATGCACTCAAAAATGAAGTAAATTTCAGTGCATCTTTTCTGTATATATGTGTGACAGTTTGTAATATAAAAGTCTTCACATTTTTAAGGACCAGCTGATAACTCAGCAGAGTAGAATACATGTTCAATAAAAATAAGGGAAAAACTTGCAGTACAAAGGTTTTCTGCTTGTTGTATTCCCTGTCTCTTTTAAAGGGGCTGTATGTTGTTTTATATATTGTAATATGTTGATTCAGTTTGTGAATTAATTGGATGTTTATAAAGATGTATTTCTGTAACAATTTAAAATATATTGAGGCGGCAATAATTTTGTACAAAAACACTTACCTTGACAGTCTGACAGTGGTTTTATAGCCTTGTAAATTAATTTAAGTGGGCTGATAAAATAGTAATGAGAAACTGTAAATTGAATAGAAACTTATTTAACATAGTAAAAATACTGCTAATATTTTAACAAATTTTATTGTACACAGGCAGTTGTTTAATACAACTGAGTGTATAAATCCAGACATTAATTTTATTCAGATTTTTTAATACATTGTATATATTTTTCATACCTAGTTTTTCCAGAAGATGCTGTAATGTTTTTTAAAGACTTTTTCATTTTTCCTATTGTTGGACACAGTTCTTCAGGAATTAAAGACCTCTATGATTTTACAGGACAACAATCAATAAAATACTTTTAAATCCTTACTAAAAAAAAAAGCTTCAATTTTTCTTTAACAACTTGCAGTTTAACGGTATTTCTTAATGTCATTCTTGTCAAGAAACGAAATCTGTTCTGTAAGCTGTGACATTTTAAATTTTCTTTTCTGTAAAGATGAATAGCACCATCATGTGTCCTACTTCATCTGTCACAGATCCAATTTACACATATGCCCATGAAGTTGGAACAATGGCATAAAATGCAACCCTAGGAGAACATCTCATATTTCAGAGATTGTTTTCCTGTCTTCCTCTCTTAATACAGTCAACAATATAAGGTTTGTCAATTATCTTTGCTTTCTGTAGTGGAGCTGAGTTAGAAGTGACCTACAACAATCATCTACTCCAACCACCTCAGAGCTAATCCAATATTAAAGCACATTATTAAGGGCCTTGTCCAAGTGCCTCCTAAACACTGACAGGCATGGGGCAGTGACCACCTCTTGAGGAAGCCTGCTCCAGGGTTTGACCACCCTCCCACTAAAGAAATGCTTCCTAATGTCCAGTCTAAGCCTCTCCTGATGCATCTTTGAACCACTCCTATGAGTCCTATCACTGGATCCCAGGGAGAAGAGCTTGGCACCTCCCTCTCCCATGTCTCCTCCTCAGGAAGCTGCAAAGAGAAATAAGGTTGCCCCTCAGCCTCCTTTCCAAACCAGACAAACCCAGAGTCCTCAGAGAACACACCTTCCAGCCCCTTCACCAGCTTTGCTACCCTCTATGAGCCTCTTAAGAATCTGGCCACAGGTTCCAACATGTTTTGCACACCTGACTTCTAGAAATGACTGTGAAGAAAATAATTCAAAATTAATCCAGACAGACAAAACAAGGCCCTACTGTAGGGCACTCGGGAAGTGGAAGTATTGGACCCAGGTCTTATGCTAAAGATGACTGCATTACTTAGTGTTAAATAGTTACAATAAATACTGGAAGACTGTATTGCAATTATTTGCATAACTTTTCTGGGGCTTGTATACAAAGGAAGAAAGATGATTGCTTGTACTAGCACTGACAGCTTGGGGCAGGGGTCCTCACCTCCCAGATGGCTACTCCTACTGTGCACAACAGTGGTCTGGGAACCTTCTCACAAGTAGCAACACCCTCACCCTTAGCCTAGGAGCTGCTACAGCCTCACTGGTCCAGGCCTGGCAGCTACAAGTTCATTCTATTATATGTTTGTCCCACCTTGTTTGCATAGTTTCTTTGCCCTATCTAGCAACTCCACAATATTTTCATTAGCAAAAAAAAAGTCATCTTGTAACTCAAACTTGCTCTAAGACAAGCACTTCTATTGCTAAAGGAATTATTTTAAAAACTCATTAATTACTTTCACTAAACAGTGTGCACATGTGCACACATGCACAGACACACTCTCTCCGCCCCCCCCCCCCCCCCC
>NW_015090872.1:2892081-2893906 GCF_001431845.1 Calidris pugnax | reverse complement strand
CCCCCCCCCCCCCCCCCCCCAGCCCAAGGAGGAGGACATGACACTAATATCTCCTTGTTAATTAAACAGCCTAGAATATCATGGGGAGTTTGTTACTGTAAAATTAACTTTCATTTTTGCAGGGCCTGGAATTTGTACCCCTTCCTTACATGACTTCTCCAATCAGGTTTTGAGCAAGTTGACTAAAAATAAAAAGCTCTCAGTTTCCTGCATCAAAGTTCAACTTTACTTGATGCAATTAAACGTGTATCATGTAAGGTGGGCAGAAACCATGTGAAGTCCAATGTGTGTGACTGCCCAGCCATGAGGTGCCTGCAAGGATGATGCCAACATCTCTGGTTTACACTTAATCCTCACTGAAGCCAAGAGGGAACTGAACATCAACACTGCCCAGGGAAGGAACCCACTGGGTCCTGCTGGGCTCCGTGGGCTGCAGTGAGTGCCATCAAGCATCCCTTCAGGAAACCAGTGCCCACCCAACATCAACCTGTCCCAGCATTTCCAGTACTCATATAACACAGCTGAAGAACAGTTACTAATAGTATATTCTGCTTCTTTGTATCATCCCTGCAACATAACAGAACATTTTTATCTGAACTTTTAAAAACAGTAACACTATAATGCAATATTGTTGACTTTCATGTCAAAGAATAACTTTGTTTGCCATTATGCAACTCTATGACAATGAACAGGCAAAAGTAGGACCACCTCAGTCAACCTACACAACCTCATGAAACAGTCTTTGCACAGCATCATTTTTACACGCACATACCTTAAACACAGCACCACACACACCACTATGAGGAAAACTAACTCTATCCCAGCCAAACCCAGTACACCTGACATTGGGATGAGGCTCATTTTCAAACTATGAGGAACACAGAGATTTCTGATACTTTTCTGCTTTAAAAAAAAAAAGTATGTTAAGCTATATGCTTTAAGCACAGTTGGAAAAGTATAACTAATACAATTATTTACACATTAGTCATATTACTTTGTAAGTACAGATCTGACCACACCAAGCCATGTGCATTTCTTCTGGTGGTGGCCCTGACACCACAGACTGAATCTGATCCATAATCTAGGAGGGGTTTGAGAGAACTGCTGTCTTTGTTCAACCAACACTATTATTCTTACCCAGGCTCCGCTATCACCGCCATTTCTTTTTGCCCTTTGTGCTGTTAGACATTTAGGTAGGTAGACATTTAGGTATCATTGCTTTTAAGTACCACAAGACCCAAGAATGGGGAGATTAAAACTGGTATCACCTGCCAGACTATATTTTTTTCCCATTACATGTAATCCAACCCTGCCATTACCAGCGCTGCGGCCCATTTTTCCTCAGGAACCTATAAATTTGTTATGTGGGGCAGCCCACCCTACTTCGCTGTGGTAATGCCCCTGCCATCGCACACCCCACTGCCTCAACAGGCCCCAGAAGCGCAGCTTCTCTCTCAGCTCTGGGCGCCATCTTGCCTCTGGGCGCCATCTTAGGCCCTGCGTTTCCAAGACCAATAGCCTAAAGTACAGCACTACAATCAAGTTATTTCCTTTCCATTTCCACACAAATTATCACTAATTTAATTTCTTCCCCCAACGCCCCCCCCGGCCCTTTTGATTCCAGGGCTCACCTTCAGCGGCGAAGCTCCCGCCTCCTCAGACTTCTGACTGGCGCAGCCCTCAGAGCACCTCGCCGCCGCCATGAGGCTAGATGGACCGGCCGCCTCGCGCTCTTACCTGCCTCCAGAACTTCTGGCGGGTCCCGGCGGACTGCGGCGGATCCTCGCCCTGGATTTTCCTCACGGAAATTTAGGAAAATTGCCCT
>NW_015090872.1:2872436-2892071 GCF_001431845.1 Calidris pugnax | reverse complement strand
GGCGGGAGCGGCCGCTCCCGCCCGGCCCCCGGGCCCCACCGTCCCCCTCTCCGGAGCCGCCGGAGCTTTTGTTTTCCCCTTCTTTAAACTGCCTCCTGCACCCCCAGGGCAAGACGTTCTTCCTCTCCTCTTCCCTCACTGAAAACTCCAGCCTCAACACCTGGGGGGTGAAGCAATTAACTGATTGGGGCGGGAGGGGGGAGGGAGGGAGATTGAACGCAGCTGTGTTAATAGTTTCACCTGATCAGTTCTGTGTTCTTCAGGAATAAAAGGTCATACAGGTTAAGAGGGCTGCCAAGTAAACCTCCAGCAGTTCTCCATGCCCATCCTCATCCTCAGCTCCAATTCCTGCTCCCAGCAGTGGGGAACAGAGAACAGCCCCAAGTGCAGCCCCCAGGGTTTAAAGGAAAAACAGCAGTTTGATCAAAACAAGTGTTTTCTCAAACTAGTCACCCGACTTGAAATCCTAAACAGTGTTCTTACATAGCTGGAAGCATTCAAAACATTAAGAAGTAAGAACAGATAAAGTAACATCTTAAAGAAAAAACTTTTAATGTAATACTATAACCCATACATGGACTGGTTTTTTTAAAAAAAAAAAAAAAAAAGAAAGAAAAGAAAAAATTAGAATGCAATGCAACCTTAAAGTGTATTCCACCATGACTTTTATCTAACCATCTTTCCTGGAATCTGAAATTTTAGTCAGTACTGATGACGGATGGGCACATAAAGTGAAGAAAGATTAATTGAATGGAGTGAAGGGCGGAAGAAGAGAATATTTCTCAAGATTGTTTCCTCCCACAGTACAAATTTAACAAGTGTTTTCAAGTTTAGTTTAATTAAGCTATAATTACCTTCTGTGGAAGTGTTGGTGAGAAGACCGCTGCACAGCTGGAATAACATAGCAAGTATAATTACTCACCACCCCAATTAAAAAAAAAAGTCTTTTGAGATGTTTCTACCAATAGCAAGAACAGTTTAAGTATTATTAAGCAGTATTTTAGCAGGTTTTTTTAATATCTATCTGTTACCTGATTGGTAAAAAGAAAAAAGCTACAGCAGGACAAGAACCATACATCAACTAACATTGCTAGCATTGCATTTCCCTTACTTAAAAAGCTACACTGAACACAGAATACCATGCATATACAGATATTACCAACTACTTTGAAATAACTGCTCTTCAGTATGAGGGAATTACCAGCTTACCCTAAAAAAGTTTTTCTTCTAGCTAAAGAAATGCTATAAAAAATGAAACGAAAAAGTCGAATATGTTGGCTTTATCAATACAGATGGAAGAAGTGTGTCAACTATAGCGTTCGCTCTGGAATCGTGGGGCATAGTTTCTGGCACTTTCATTCTCCTGCGTTGTGATTAAGTCTATAATAGCTGTCAGTACTGCTGTATCCCTGGATTTAATATCATTCCAGTTCACAGGATGTGGGTTTTCTATTTTCTCTTGTAGAAGATCATCGAGCTCTTGTCTTAAATTCTGCAAAGAATTTGTTGGAATTAACAAAAAAAAGAAAAAAGAGACAGGCAATTAGAGCCACACACAACGGCATTACTGCAGCAAGTTCAAATCCCTTGGGCCCTCTGTTCACCTAATCTTTACACCTGCTGTTCTCCCATCAATTGATTTCAGCACTGCTATCAAATGCCCCTTCTCAAAGACTAACAGTTTTTCCTCTTACGACAGATGACTATCTCTGGAAGTGATAGCCTTAGTCAGCTAAAAGATGTATAGGCTGTTAATTTCAGGGTTAAACACATCTGGACTAAAAAAAAAAAAAAGTCAGATATGATTTCTAGGATGTAATATTGAACAAAGGGCTATTCAGCTCCTCCTTCCACTCAAACTTACTACTGGTAACTGAAGAGCCTCATCCTCATATTTCCATATCCTCGTGGACATTCATGGACTGATCAAAGTCATCCTACATCTTTAGCTGTGGAAAACTATAGAGATTAAGCTCTTCAAATCTCTCACTGTAAGACATGTTTATAAATCCTTTAAATCCCAACTATGACTCTTCTCTGAAGCTTCTATGTTTTTAAATATCCCCATGAATTCTTCAGCAGAGACTGCACAAGAACATTGCCACCATCTTCCCGATGCCTCAGACACAGCCTCGTTCCCATTAGTCATTAGCTATTACAGTGGAAACAAACAAAAAATAAACCTGTCTGTCTGCTCCTAAGGCTAAACATAAGGGAGTAGATTGTTTACTTTTGCCCAGGTTACCATGCTATACAGGCTGATCATAATAATAATGTTTTAAATGACTTAACATCTCCCTGTAGTGATAAAACCATAGGTATATAGTATATTTCTATTTTTTCAAATATAGAAACCTCTAAGAAGAATCAGTGTTACACTAAGTCTTCCAGTTACATTATTATTAAACATAGTCACCTTAACTAAGTGCGCTATTCTTGCCGGAGACTGGAAAACAATCCATTCATCCACAGCGATGGTATCCTGATCTTTATCCTTCTGAATGGATATATCTCCTCCGAAGAACAAGAGACAGTATGGGGAGACCTCTGTACAATCATACAAGTAAATCTGCAAGACGACAAAATTGTCCAATCATCCTTCAAAACATCTGAAGTGATATCAGTAGCCCTTCATAAAACTCATAACAGAATTCCCAAAGATCATTATTCAGAGTCATTCATGAATTTGCAAGACATATCTGAAGCAATGCAGGTGGAAAAGTTACAAGAAATCAGATTAAGGAGGAGCAAAAGTGTACCCAAACACAGTCCTTCAAACAAACTAGTGAAATCAAACCAACAGCTCCATCACAATTTGAGGAAACAAAATGTTCAGAATATTCAGAAGCGTTACAGTGGTTTGAAATAAAGAAAAAAAAAAATAAAATTTACACCCACTATGCCAGAACCTTAAAAAAAAACCCCCAAAACCAATGTATGACACCCCACCACCCCCCCAAAAAAAATCCCAACCACAAAGAAAATAGTGGTTATTTGTGGAACAATACCACCAGTATGACAAAGAGCATAATCTGACGGCATGTAAAATGAATGACCCGAGACCGGAAGGCTTCAAACAAAGGCACCGTTCACATCCCCTTTGAAGCCTGATCCAATATTAGAGAGGTACAAAAATAAATTGCACAAATATAAACCTTCACATACACTGCTAGTTCTCATCTTCAAATGGTACACAAGCCAGTTATAATGGAACTCTGTTTCTTCCACGTTAACTGATTTAGGATGAATATTAACTGTTCCATCTGTCTTGGTGCAAACTTTCACCCTTAAAAGAAAAAGTTTTTATTTTAGGATTGAAATAAGATCTTCAAAGTTTAGCACAATCATGCCCCAAGTTAAAAAAACGCTCCAATTCTCTGCTAGGATACTAAACTCTGACAGTACAAGGACATCCAAAGAAACTTTAACTCCTTTCCCAAAGAAGTACAACTAAATCTACATTATCAATTTTTAGACACCTTTCTCTGCATTTAAGAAGTCTGAATTCTTTGTAAAGAATTCTATCATTCTCTCAAGTAGAAAAAACAAGTGGCGTTCTTCTTCCAAATGAAGGACTCTGTCAGTTGTCAGTTATTTAATTTGGTTACATAAACCAAGTTTCAAGCAACTTCTTAGAAAAACACATAAGGAACTTCCATATCTGAATTCATTGCTCAGCGTTAAGTGGTGTCAGTGTGGAACAAGGGACTGGTGACAGTGGTGGACATATCACTGCCAACCAGTCTAGAGTGGTGGTGTGCCTTGATTTGTACCACGTGCCTTTGAATAAATCTGACTCAAGGGATAACCGTCAGCTCCTTTGGTTAGACTTAGTACCTGAAATCCCATTCCCTTTCTAACATAATAATGCCATCAGACAATAAAAGCAGAAACTAAGCACAATATATAAGAAGCACAACTCTCCTCCTCCTTCCCACATTTCAGAGAGGTAATTCTTTGGGTGTGAATCACTGAGATCTCTGCTCTCTGTGTGCAGAAGTATTTTCCAAAATAAAGAATTGAGTGTTTGGGAGAGGAACAGCGGGTGGGCAAGCCTCCCAGACACGTGGTTAGTGTAACAGAGCTCCTGTTTAGCAGATGATAAAAGCGAGCCTTCCCGGGCAGTTGGCTGACGCCGAGCTCCACCATGTGGCAAAGACACAGCCACACTGTAACTTGCACCGGGTCTGATAACTTACTGCACCGGGGTGACTCTGGGGACACAATGGATTCGGTATAAAAGGGAGCATCAACTGAGGAGCAGTGTCAGCTACAGATGGGTCTAAGTCACACACGAGTACACTGTTACTGTGAGTAACAGGTAATAAGAATATACAGTATAAGTAGTGATAAATTCACAGTCCCATGCTCTCTCATCTACCCTTCTCAAATGAAGCAAGACCCACCTGTGACTGAGCTACACAGAGATACGTTCATGCACTCAAGCCAATGCTTCATCTGGCTAAACTACCTAACATAGAAAACACCTTGAACACAAACCAACATTAAACCAAATCCTTACATTTTTCTCTTTTTGCTGAAGCTTGGTCGGATCTTTGCAACTTTGGGATATAAACCAGCACAGATGACCGCTTTGAGCAACTTCTCATTATCTGCAGAAGACAGCAAAGTCAATAGTACAGTTCTGCAAACCAAGATTTCAGCTATCAGAAATTTTCCACTTTCCTCCACTGTTTACCTGAGTTGGTGTTAGATTTGGGATCCTTGGGGTCTCTGCTGTTCACAAATCCAGCTGCAAGGAGATGCTCAGCAAACTGTCCTTTCATGTTATGCAGCATCTAGGAAATAACAAAAATTGTTCCAGAATGACACTGTGCCAAAAGGCTTCTCCTCTTTTCCTCACAGACATGATTTAAAACTGTCAGGATCTTACCTGCAGTGTGTTTGAAGACAGGAAATATTCCCAGCAATAGTCTTTCTCAGTTCTGAAACCACGACGCCGAGTCTCTTCCCAGCCCTAAAAATTAAAATAGTAGTTAAAAGGTGTCCGTAAGTGAACACACACCAAAAATGTTCAAGACAGCAAAAACTAGCTGTCAGCAGACAATATATTTTTCTCTACAAGAAAAAAAGTAAATCCCTTCAACTCTTTGTTTATATATATGCAGCACAGAATAGAAAATCACAACCTTATAACATTTTGAATCAAAAACTTCCATTTTCCATGGTGAGGAGTGAAATCTAGTTAAGTTTGCTAGAATTTAACAGTCCTGGGTAGAAACTGTGTTCCAGGCCATTTGTTTCCTCTTTTTACCCCAATGCTATACAGCTAAACCTCCAACACTTTTGAAGTCAGCTTCAGCCTCTTGCAGAGGCTGGAAAGACAAGAATTAATGACTTTGGGAAGGTAACTGCAACATTATATTGTCTTTGTCTCTTTCATAGACTTATCTGCAAGAAATTAGGTTGTTGCACCTGAAGACAAGATTGATCAATATTAGAAAAATGCAAATGAGTTGCCTACCGTGAAAGCATTCACCACAGTTAGATGATCACTTTTAGTGTTCTTCGACAGTTCCTTTCTTCTTGCATCTGCTACTTTCTCTTTGCCCTAAGAATAATTAGAACCTATATAATATTCACAACTGACACACCAGTTCTTTCCTAATTAAGGTACATATACACAGCAATACTTTGTATGCTACATCCAACATTCTGTAGGCAAACACAATACTTTATACTATGTGAAGGCAATCTTTTACTAATAAAATTGTAATTAACATGAAAATAGGATTAAAGTGCTTTTAAACTATAACGTCTCATTAAGTCCCAATATCCTGAAATTCTTAAAACCTTGTGTGTAATTCTTGTCTTAGAAACTTTACCAGAGGAATGACAAAAGGGTCTTTGAAGCTGAGGCTGGCTGCAATGGTAAGCACTGGATCCAAGCAGCAGAATAAAGCTCCAAAGAGGATCATTTTTCCAATATGTGGTTCAACTGGTAATCGTGCTAAATGGACACCGAGTGGAGTCAGTTCTTCTTGTCTGTCCAAAGCATTCTGTCAGAAAGAAAAAAAAAATTAAAAAAGGAAAACCGAATAAAGACAGTATTTGAAATGGGATTTCTTTGAAATAGCCACTAGTATACCTAGAGAACAAAGGAAAACCTAATAGCTGGAGAACGCAGCCAGCTGCAGTAAGGTATGGTAGAAAAGTGACCAATCAAGTTATGAAGAAACAGAAATGTTCAATTAGAGCCAAAGAAATAGAAACCATCTTTAATTGTGTTTCAAGTGGTTTACTAGGGCTTAGCATCCTTCTGGATGAAAATATGAAGAATTCTTAATACTTGAGGGTCTTCCTGTCTCCTAATCAAGCTTATTTTTAGACTTGTATCTTTCCCTCTGTACCACTTCTGTTTTTATTTATTCTACCCTTTACTGCTATACAGCATTGTCCCAGAACACCAGAGGCATGGCCAAATTTTAGTTTTATCTAAACATTTACAGAATCGTGCCATAAGTCAAAATACTGCCCTTCATCTAAACTGGATGTTTCAATTTATTGCTACAACTGATTTGTACAAATAATACCAGGGCAAGAAGTCAGCAGTACAAATGTGTAGTTAAACTCTCCTTCCCCAGCATCCAAAGGGGTAATGATATACAAGATCTTTCTCCTGTACACCCTATTTGCCCACAGAAAAAGTAACTCAAACTGTTGACTAATCTTGACTGGGACAGGAAGGCTGGGTGGAAGCAGCCATGAGCAGGGCCTTACAAAAGCAGCCAGTTAAATAAGTATCTGTAAAGAACTTAAATGCAAGGTGCATGAATATGTTCTGAGTCATTTAGAAAGCTCCTCAGGAACTACTCTATGTAGCCCAGAAACATCCTGTGAAATTATTTCCTGCATTTAGTGAAGATATATAAGGGGTCTACACAATATAATAAGGGGTTGCAAGTGTCTAGACATATACAATCAGAACTGCCTGATAACAAACACCACAGTAACATGGTTCTAAACGGATTTTTCCTTGCATGTACATCAAGCAATACATTACCAGCTCCATCAGATGATTTATGGCCAACATTACAGCATCACGAGATGGCGGATCCATTAGTTTGCTCAGAAAATAAGCAATTCCACCAAGCTTTAGAATCTGAAAGAAAAAAAAAAATACAACAAAAAAGTAGAGAAATTGGAGAAAGATGGCCACCTAAAATTAGTAAGCAGTAACCACACTAATTAAAGAAGTGAGAATAACTCACAGCTTGAGATGGAATTTCACTAATTAAGAACTAAGGACAAAAATAAAAATGTATTAACGATGAAAAACATAAGGATCTATTCTTCATTCAGTGCACATACACGTGGTATTCCTTATGCATGCACGAGGAATTCAATACAAACTGCCAAAAAGGAAACTCACGTCAGTTCTAAAACTACTTTTTAGTAAAATTCTTTTAAGACATCATATCCCTTGACTCACTGGCATTCTCACTGAAGCTCCTCTGACTGAAGGATATTTGAGGGGAGAGGGGAGGAAGCATAGTCCAAATTTTTGACAATACACTTCAGCTTTTATATGTACTAGACAATCTTATTTTTCCTGGGTTGGATGCATCTAGATACAAGTATGCATTTTGCAGAAGTTGCTGCAATTATTAGCTAAGTATATAGTACTTCTAGTGTAACAGAATTTTGACTTGAAGAAAACCCTAGGCTCACAGTTGCATTAAGTTAATTTCTTAACCTTTATTGCAATGGAACAGTAAATAATAAATATGCTTGAAGATTCATATGTTTACCTTGATTTGTAAACAGAGTTCTTCCAAAGGTGTCCTCAAGATCTCTGGTAACTGATAATCATCCAGAAGGCTAGCACGTAGTCCATTGTACAGATGATAACAGTGGCCTGGTTGAACTCTGGAATTATTTAAATGAACAATTTTTAAATTTTTTTTTCGTATGACACTGTGAATTTATTATTGTCTTGGTTTATAAACAGCTTTCCAGTCTGAAACACAGACCCATCAAAAGGAAAAAGGCATGCAGAACATAGAAACCTCCTATCAACTGCTCAAAAGGAGTAATAAGAGACCAGAGAGGAGCTGTAATTCTGAACAAGAGAGAACATATTCCATGAGGTATTTTGAGAAGGAGAAAAAAAAATTGGTATGTAGCTAAGTGTTACTAATTTGTAGGTAATTTTCACTTTAACATATCATAGCCTCATAAATCAGGTGTGAAGGCCAACACTACCAACAAAAATTTTAAAAATGCTGGACTTATTTGTCTATCGGAGGAAAACTCAAGAGTTAAATGCAGCACAAGTTAAGTCAGCTTCCTAGAAAGACAAAGAAACCATTCTTTCTATAAGAACAAGAGACAGTTGTGCTAGTATCTGCTTCTGAACATCTGAATAACAAAGTAGTATCTTCAGCAGCATGTGCTCCAAGACTGAGGGAAACTTAACATCACAAAACTTTTCTATCCCCATTATTCTTACCTTCCTGCTCGACCTTTCCTCTGCTTGGCATTAGCTTTACTAACCCACTCTGCTGCCATTGTGCTAATGTTGTTCTGTGTGTCAAAGTGAGTTTCCTTTATTTTTCCACCATCTATAACGAACACGACGTCATCTATTGTTATGCTGTTTTTAAAAAGAAAAAAAAAAAAGAGAGAAAAAAGTGCAGTTCTTCAACTTCGCAAGCTTGACCTAGGATTTTAAAGGGTTTAGACTCTTTACCCTCCCCCAAACTGTGAGACAACAATAAAAAAAAACAATTGTGTTTGGAATTTCATTAAGAATTACGTTACTAAATGGTTCAAGAAAGAATTTGATTTATTCTCCTAGGTCTGGCAGAAGTCCCCCCATGGGGTTAGGAAGCCTGCAGAGGACAGGCAGCTCAGATTTATCATATTCACCGAAGGCAAATCTTTATAGTAACATCCATGTTTTAATTGTTTAAAACAATTAAAGGAAAACTCTTGTTTAGACTATAAACATTTCTAAAGATAAACTGTTACAAGTGAGTGGTACAAATATATTCCCATATATTTTGGAAATATTAAACAGATTTATACTTTAGATTACTGATTTTGTTTGTTTTAATAAACGCATGGCTTTTTTCAGTCTGTGTAGCTATTTACCTAGTCTCTGCAATGTTGGTAGCAATCACGATTTTCCTTACTCCTGGCGGGGTCTTCTTAAAAACCTGTAATTATCCACGGCCCATTTATAGGTTTGCCAAAACCACACATACGCTTAATTAATTTTTTTTTGTAGTTGTGAAATGTTACTTTATTGCATAACAACATAAGAAAAGCATACCTGAGTCTGGTTAACAGTAGGCATCAATGAATGTAAAGGTATGATAATAAACCTATCTGAAAATTAAAAATCAGTAAGAGACACAGTATAAGCACAGAAACTTTAATTTTACAGGAACATCATGTATGCAGAATAGAGAAAATACGCTGCAAGTAAGACTACTGTTTCATATCCTGAATTCACACTTATACATATCATAATGGCGAACTCTAAAGTAAAAAGATATAAAAGAAATTTAAGTTTAAGAAAATATAGGGAGTTACGTACAGTAATTTATATTTCATTTTAAAATTCTCATATTATTTAACAATTACTTGAGTTTAATAAATAAACTGACACTCTTAGTCTTTCAATACACTGAAATTCTTTATCTATGGAATGTACACAATGCGAACTGTAAGACGACTGTGTGAATAGCCAAGAGCACAGTTAGACAAGTTAGATGAAAATATCAGTTTGCACAAAGGACAAATTAAAGCATCTTGGATAGGCATAGAGCATTTTACTGTCCTATTAAAAAAGCTTCTAGGAATAAACAGGATTTAAAAGAACTACCAGCAAAACAGTAGACAGAAGCTGCTGAAGAATTGAAAGGAAACAAATAGAGAACAAAGGGAGTTCAGTTTTGAATGGAAGTTATCACAGCTACAAGAAAGGTCAAAAGGAAAAAGATCTGGGTCTGAGATTCTTTTTCAGATTGTTCATTCCTACACTGAGGAAAATGAGTTATTATCATTAGTAGATGAAAGATACCATATGTCCATAGAAATGTAAAAATGCTAAACACACTGCAATCATTTTGAGATGAGGAAAAAAAATAAATCCAGTGCAATACCAGCAATCACATGCAAATATTAAGTTTGCCACTAATGCTACTGCTAGAATTCCTATGTAAAATTTGGGTTTTACCTGACTTAAACATGACTTGTGACATCAAGAGATCATGCAAAGTGCTAATGTTGTCCCAGCCTGGAAGAAACACTAGAATTGCACCATCCTATATATAAAAGAGGGAGTGAAGGGAAAAGAGGTTAGAATAAATTATACGCTATGCAAAGAACCAGCCACTTATACATGAATATATAAATAATTAGATAGGTGGTATTTTAAATCCCGTTAACTCAAATTTGGAACAAAGTTTATGAGATTGTTTTCTATAAAAGAATTAGTTAGATATATTTAGCTGAACATAATAAATAAAAATTTGATTACAAACATTTTTCCCTGCAGTCTTTTAAACACCACCATGTTAACACTAGAAGAATTTGAGCTGCAAATAAATCAGAAAAAACCAATGTATACTTTTCGACACAGGAAGAACAAAATATAAAATAGCAATCGATCTTCCTTATCCACAACTTAAATGATTTCTCAACTGAACTATTAAATTATTTACTATTTTTAATAATCACAATTCTCTTTAAGGAATCAGCCAAAATGTGAGCTCTCCCACAGATGTTTTTGAACACAGAAAAAAATATATAACTTCAGGTTTTGACAATCTACATAGGTTATACTTATAGTAAAAGAAGTTATTCTTCGTTTGTCACTGCTTCAGGCACAGGATCCTTCTAATATTAATATTCTGATAATGTTATTATTCTATAACAAGGTAAGGCACATTTGAGGATAACAATGCAGCTGTATTAACTACTAATTTTGATAAGTTGAAAGCTGGAAGTGTCTCCTAGCTGTGTGTTTGGGAGTGTGACTAGACTTGCTAGGCTGTATAAAAATTCAGTTTTCGCAGCACCGAAGTCATCTTTAAATTACTCAGGCAGAAAACCATTAAAGCCAACTGCACTGTGTAGATATGAGGCAGTGAACATCAACTCTTAAGAACTGCTCTTGCCTTTTGCCTCCCATTGCTGAGAAATTAAGAACAGAGATAAAGTTGAACACTAAAGAGGTTTTCAGTTTTCTACAGCTATTTCACAAAACGTAACTTTTATTACACACTACAAAGAACACCACTTTTGACAAACACAGTCATAAAAAGAACTAAAAGTCAAAATTTAATTTGCAATTCTATTACTTTCCATCAAATAACTAAGGTGTATAATCAATTTGAATGCTTTTTTAAAAGTTTAGCCAGAATGAAAAAAGAAACCAAACCACAGCAATCTGAATCCAAATGGCACCCAACCCTTCAAATATCTATCCTGGTCTATTTATGAGACAATCCCTACTGTCAGTGAAAGAAGTCAGGCTCTATTTTTCCCCTTGCTCAAAAGGGACCATAAATGAACATATCAAATATATTTATATTTATATGTTTTCCAAGTTTCTTAAATACACAGCTCTCATAAATACCCTCAACTCCTACTCAAGAAAATGTTTAGATGTGTGCTCCCCTGTAAACATGGATTCTATCCCATCATTTCAATAAACACAGTAACTAACCATATTCTAAACTCAAGGCTTAAATAGCAACTAGATATGTAAAGCTGTTGATTACTTCCCAGAATAGCAAAATAAAAAATTACTATTCTTTGTCTCTGTATGATAAGCCAAACTATCAGCTCTGACACTCCCAACAGCCACTGAGAACAATTCAGTCACATGATTAAAGTGTGATAATAGGAGATTGAAGTTCACCTCTTCTTCCAAAACGATGTGTCTGATAAGTGCTGCTATAAGGTCAAGGTCAACCTTGTCATCATCCATCATTTCCAAGGCATCTATAGTACTTGCTGAATACCTACAGGCATCAAAAGAATACAGATTGGTAACTTTATTAACACACGAAGTCATGCTTCTGCTATAAGACTCTGAAACCCCACATCTAAGTAACTCACTGCTGTTCAATTTCTCTTGAAGATTTCTCTCAAAGAAAAAGACTGAAGAGGAGGACAATTCATCAGAAGAGAACTAATGACCAAAGCTCAAGAAGCCTAACATGTTGGAAGACTGTAATGGGCAACACCAACATGAAGAGTAAGCAACCTGATAGCTCTAAGTTCTCTTAGGTGCAAAGGTAGCCAATTCTCTGTGATAACTCCAAAGCACTTTACCAGTTGCCAGCCAAGTCTTCTGGCAATTCCATCATTATTGTTTTCAATAGCAGCAACTACGGCATTCTTAATAAAAGCACAGAAATAGAATACAGCACTAATTTATGTTTCTCAGTTACAAAGTGGCTAAAATCACATAAGAGTAACTTGAGAACAACCTGCCCCGCAGCTGCCTTAAGTAGTCTGGCCATCGTTCCCTGTAGATTTCCTCTTTTTCTTCTTTTTCTGGTCTGCTTACATGTCCTTGCATGAAACCTTTCTTCCACCGTGGCCGACGGTCTGTGTTTTCTGGAGTATACCTTTAAATGTAAATAACAAACATAATTCAATTTTGAAACTAAAGTCATTTAAAGGCAGCTGCATAGTAGTTTTCCAAACCACGGAAAATATGCAGCGCTTTAGCTATAAAATGTAAACAAGATTCTTAATTTTTTTTTCTGTAAGAAATCTTAGAAAAACAGATACCATTTCTAGTAAGCATGAGAATGGGTAGGAAAAAAAGTCTGAACAAACAGAAAGACTAGCTTGATTTAGTAGCCTGAAAATTCACCACTCCAAAAGAAAAAAGAAGATAAAAGTTTTTTTACCTCCTCCAGACAACATTTCCAGGTTGCTATGTGTAAAAGCTTCAAACACAAACACAACAAATCCATTGTTGTGTTTTTCAACAGAAAACCTTTCTAATTTTTCCACAGATTATTTATAGCAAGATAATCTTTGAAAAGATATACTATGCAAAAAAAAACCACCCCACCCTAAAATACTGTCTATAATGGCGTTCAGAAAATGCACTTACCTCAACTTCTCAATTACATCCTCGAGAAGATACTCCACTACAGGGAAAGTGAAGCCAGGTATGTGAATCATTGGACAATTATCTGTGGAGGATGGCATAATTCAAGTTTTTAAACAGCAAATAAAATACTGTACTGAAATAACAAAGGCAAGAAACATTCTTTGCTATTTTTGCAATATAGTTGCTGAGTCTATAAGGGGGTTTTGTTTGTTTATTTCTAAATTCTCGCAGAAGATGCCAAACTCAATTCGAAATAAAGTTGCTGAAGAAAAAAAGCAAAGGTAGCAAGCAGTATATTGCTCTCCAGCACGCTCTGCTGGTTCCAGCTACAGGATAAACCTGGAAGACTGAACAATTAAAGGCTTCAATCTGGTTGCCCGCTCACACCATGACTTCTAAAATATGGCAAGTATTAGTCAATACTTAATATGAAAACACTCTGGAGATACTGTTTCCATGGTATGTCTGAATAGCAAATACAGAAGCAACATATGCTCATGATGAGCTAAAATTAAGGGAATAAGCATCTCCATTAGCTGGCATTTGTAAAATTGAAGTCATTACCTCTTTTGATAAAAATCAGTCCTAAAATTTGAGAACTACGTTACACCGTAGAAGCCTAAATTACTTAAGAGGAACATTCATAGGAAGCATTTCACCTACCAAAATACTCTGAAAACTTCTCTGCATTTAAAGTAGCACTCATGAGTATTACTTTCAGATCCAAACGAATATTCAGAAGATCTTTAATAATGCTCATTAGAACATCTGATTGAAGATTTCTTTCATGAATTTCATCAAGGACTACATGACTAATGCTGGACAAGTGCCTAAAACAGGACAGCAGGAAGTTAAACATTTGTTTTTAGCAAAATTTAAAAAAAAAAACAAAACAAAACAGAGCAGAAAAACAGAGCAGAGATTGTTAGAAACAGTTCAGTAGTCAAGTCATTTCATAATTGTATTCAGTTTTTTTATTAAATAGGAAAAAACTTACTTATCTGACTGGAGCCACTGTAGGACAATTCCTGTGGTACAGTACAAAATTGAACCTTGTTTCCTTGGTAACCGACTGAAAGAGATACATTAAGAATTCCTCAGTTCTCTTCTGTACTTTGCAAAGTACTTTAAAAGCTTAAAATCAAAATGCAGATAGTCATTACAGACATTATGAAATATGCCCTCATTCTCTAATTTGCTCACTTAGAGTTCAATTGGTGGAACAGGGAATTAGGCCACAGTTGCAGCATTTTTGTTGATGGGAAATGAACTACTTGTAATTTGACAGAAGCCCTGACTTCCCAGATATCATTTTTCATCATTTGCACATTGATCCTCCGACTCCAAGTCCTTATAGCTATCTAAGTGCAGCAGAGATGACGGGTAAATATACACCAGCATAACACTCTTGATTAAATAGTAAATATAAATATAAATGAGATTCTATAAGCTCAAATTAAAATGCTGAAAGGACTAAGCTGTCATCTCTCACCAGCAGTTTTCTCCCTCAACAATAACTGAGATTCCATTATTTGCTGGTAGTGTTTCAGATATTTTTTTTAAATTACAGATGACTACAAATGTGAGAGCTTTTGCTCTATGGCAGTCTATGAACTCTTATCAATGCACCTAACTTCATTACCTGGTCCTAGTGGAATTACTCAATAGATAAGTGTAGCTAATACATAATTTTCTCCAGAAATAAGGGTTATAGCATTCTTTTCTTTAGCGTTTCCATTTTTGCCTTGAAATTAATGGATTAGGGACATCAGTTTTATTTATAGCAGAATCTTTTAGAAGAGCTGAGAAAAGGACTTACTAGACAAAGTATACCGTGGTGCTAGCCACTGTTGTGCGCTGCATAGAATACAACAATCACACTCAAACTTTTTGCTAAGTTTCAGAAGCCTTATTCCCTACACCAGCTATTCACAGAAATTCCTTTTGGAGAAAATACCAGAATGAAAGCAGCCGTCTATGTAATGAACTATTTTTCAAATTGTCTTGCTTGAGTAACAACAGATACCACTGTACACCAATGCACAAAAACTGCCAAGGGAGCCTCTCTCACCTCTGTAGACGTATTTGGTACCCTGTACTCTTGCCGTTACCACACACTTCTGCCCTTTCAGCAGCGACTCTCTCAGCCACCTTAGGAAAATAAAATCAAAATAGCGCATTAAAAAAAAATAAATTACAAAATCCCACAAGGCTGATCTATGATTTTGCTACTCATCAGCAGGAAATGCCTAGAACCTGAAAAACAAACACCCTGAAAATCACCTTTTCTCCTCTACTGAGAACAGTGTTTCCTGCCAGTAACCCAAGACCAGGTTTGTGACCCAGGACTGATTTTAAAGACAGACAACCACTGAGGCATTAGCAATATGCTCCCCCTTTCATCAAGGCAAGCTATTCCTCATGGGAAGTAAGGCTCTATAATCATTTGATACTTCACTATCAAGAAGAGTAACTACTGTGCACTTACAAACTAAACTCTTTCTTGCTCATTAATACACCTCTGACAGGCTGGACACAACATTTGTGCTGCCCAAATCCATTAAAACCACAGATATAAACCATTGCTAAACTCAGGGAAGAATGAACCCTGCAGTGCCAGCACTTTATCAATGACCAAAACTTACAAAATGTCAAATTAATGTATATTAACACAAGTGTTATTCGCAATAGAATTTAAGATGACTGAAAACACACAGAAACTCATCTTCACTGTCCACTACAGGCTGAATGCTTATCTTGAGCTTTAAATTTCACATGAGTATGCGTGATGGCAGAGCAGTTTATCTAAGAGATGCACAGCACCTATCTGGTCATTGGGAATTTTTTCAGAATTTCAGTTTTCAGAACTTTTCAGAAGGAAAAAAAAAAATCACAAGAAGTTAAGTTATTTTGTCAAATAGCACATACCGAGATAGCACTGATCCTCCTAGGCTGAGTACAAACAATCCTGCACGTAGACCCTTTCCCTCGCTCTATGTAATCGTCCAGGATGAACTGTGTGACTTGGGTGGTCTTTCCACAACCAGTTTCACCACTTATCACAGTCACTCGATTATTGTTTATGAGGTTTACAAGTTCCTGTTTCCAAACAAAGAGAAAGCATTTATTGTATTGTTATTCAAAACAGATTTTAGAAGGATTTTGACAATATTCTACTACTGTGTGGTGAACTTAGAAGAAAGCATCGTAGCATCTAAAGAAATAGCTACTCATCTGTTCCTCATAACACTAAAAAAAAAAGTTTTGCTTCGAACTACAGAGAAGTAATTTCTGCACATTTGCACTTCACATGTGTAACGTTTAAAGCATATAAAATACTAGTTTTAAAATATTTAAGATCCTATATGAACCCCCTCCCCACAAGTACTAAAAAAAAAAAATAGTTTTAAAATATTTAAGATCCTATATGAACTAGAAAAAAAAAGCCTGAAATACATTTTTTAACTTTTCTCCCTCCTTCTTGCCTTCTGTATGTCTTTGGTGACTGAAAAGTGCTTTCTGTTGATTTCAAGGCTGTACTAACTGAAGATTTTCAGAGCAACATCTTACTGACAGGACCGTTTTTCGTACACCTCCGGCCTCTACCTCCCAATCCAAAGGATTGTAAAGAGGAATATAACTATTTTAAGAACCAAACATTAACAGGAAGGACCACCTTATGACAAATACATCTCATACAGGTGACATCAAAGGAAGAATTAACATCTATTAATAACAACCTATACTGTCACTGATTTTATATTCTGACTGGGAAATTAGTGGCAGTAACAGCCAGCAGTACAGCCATGAAGTCTGTCATTAAAAAAGGTTTAATCTGCATTATACTCAATACTAAATTGGGCAAATGTTCAACAAATGGCCACAATTTTATATATGTAAGAAAATGAATGCATGATAGTTTATGCAGTGGTCAACTGCTCTATATAAAATCCAAGTGACTAGGAACATTCTAGAAATTTAACTGGCAGAGAAAGAAGACAAGACTTGTACTTTAAACATAAATTTAAAAAAAAAAAAGGGAAAGTGTACTTCAGTGTATCTAGCATCCAATACCAAAAATCCAAGTGACTAGGAACATTCTAGAAAGAAAACAAGACTTGTACTTGAAACATAAATTAAAAAAAAAAAAAAGAAAGAAAAGTGTACTTCAATGTATCTAGCACCCAATAACGTTTCCATGAATAATGCTGCCCCTACTGATAAAACTGTAACTAGCTCCAGAGTAACTACACACACATCACAAAACAGTGAACCCGAGCTACTTTCTGGAAAGAGGTCAAATCCAGTGTCAGAACTGGGAGAGCTTCAGCGCCTTCATAAATGGCAATAAAGGTTTCCTGCTGGTCCCAGTTACACAACTGCTTCCTCCTATTTTAAAACAGAACAACAGTAATGCATATTCTTTCAAATTAAATACAGTTACCTGTCTCATCCCATATGAAGGGAGTTTCTCTCGGAATCTCTGGGGAAAAAGAAAGTAACAGTATCTTTAAACACCTTTTCAGCACTGAAACAAATTTCATCTATGGTCTAAGGTAAACCGGGAAAAAACATGACAGACTGTCAGGCTAATACTTATATAAACATGGACCTTCTAGAAATAAGTTTAATTCCATCCATGTTTTCGGTTTCATTACATTTAGCAAAATTATTTAAAACCAACAGTTTTAAGTAATACAGTACCGTTGCAAGACTAGGGCCTTAGATCAAAGGGAAAACTGCCTGTTCACAGTAACTTTTATTTGACAACTTTATATATGGCTGTTAGAACAACATAAACTACATTTTTAAGAGGCAATTCCTTCAGAGCTCATTTTTGTGCTTTCAACTTTAGACATAAGATGCAGGGGTACAATGCATCAAAAAACTAACTGGAAAACCTCACCCAACTAGAAAATGTGTAGGATTAAAATGTTAGATTTTATGCTGTCATCAAAGCCTGCTGATTTTTTTAATAGTCTTATCGATAAGTATGCATTTTGTAAATTCTGAAGATATTTTTTAGCCAAAGTAACATCATGACAACCTCTTCGTAAATATATTGCAAGAAGTTATGTTTTCTGATTAGTTCAGTTTAAAGAAAAAAGGAAAAAAATCCCCAAACCTTTCTACTTAACATGTGGAAATGTACCTGCATTTCAATATATCTAGGATCAGATCTCTTCTTTCTTAAGTCTTCTTTAAGTTGCTCATCTAAATCAGCATCTTGCTCATTTTTTTCATAGAGATATTCCACATCCCGATCAAGAAATGTTTTTTCCAAGACTGGTCTCTGTTTTACAGGAGCTTTTTCAGTAACCGGTTTCACTTTTGCGGGCTGTTCTGGAGTAGGTCTGAAAAAAGTGCAGAGAACAGAAATGTCAGAAGTTATCCGAAACTGTGCCTGGGCCCTGTGCAGAGCACACTCAACCTTTCCAAGGCAAACCTGAGATCTGTTCCGAGGCATTACAGCCACAGGTTACTTGGCCATCAGCTGACAGAATACAGCGTTTGCCGTTAAAACAACTAAAGTCTGAAAATTATCTGCCATCAAAAATTTTACATTGGTATCTAGAAATGTAAGATGCTCTTTTGTATCATATTAAGCTAACAGAGCAACAAAACATCTCCAGAGACTCACTACCTAACCTGCTGTCAGAACCACTGCCCTGGAACTGGATCACTCAGAACGGAGACCCAAACACCTCCTGTCAGTGGACGTGGGGTAACACACCCGGCTGCCCGTTCCACTGCCATCATTTCACATCCTTTAAGTGTTAAGAATGGACTCTATGTCACAGAGGCTGAGGAAACATCCCAACGCTGTACAATAAATGAAAAATTAAGTCAAACGCCAATAATAATTCCAGAGGCCAGGGGATCTGAAGAATTCCATGTATCTACTCAAGTAGGCCTGCAGATCAGTTATGGGGTTTCATGAATTTAAGTAAAAGTTTAACACCCTAAACTCAACAACAATCTGGAAGAGAGTTTCAAAACAACAGTTACAACTGTTTTAGTATGACAATACACGTAAAGAAAACTGAGTATATTTGTTAACCTAATTCACTCACTACATATAAACACCTTCTGATACATCTTCTAGCAGCTTTGGGGAAGTTTGTTCAATTCAAAGTAATAAAAACATTAGTAATTGTTTCTCTTTACCCTTCTTCATCCCCAGACCACCAGGACATGGCTTCTTGCTCCTTTTCATTTTTAGTTTGGACAGTATTCAACAGTTGCACGATTTGCTCTTCCCTGCGTTCATCCATACGCACAACAGCTCTCTAGTTAAAAAAAAAAAAAAAAGTAAAATTTTCATCAACATGTACTCAGCATATCATAGAATCACTGAATGGTTTGGGTTGGAGGGCATCTTAAACACCATCCAGTTACAACCCCCTGCCCTGGGCAGGGACACCTCCCACTAGAGCAGGTTGCTCAAAGCCCCATCCAGCCTGGCCTTGAACCCCTCCAGGGATGGGGCAGCCACAGCTTCTCTGGGCAACCTGGGCCAGTGTCTC
>NW_015090872.1:2860972-2864925 GCF_001431845.1 Calidris pugnax | reverse complement strand
AACCACGGCTTATGATGTTTTTAAAAATAAAAGTAACTTTGAAACACTTAGGGTATTTTGGGTGGTTTGGTTTTTTTTATTTGCTGCCTGGTTGGGGACTTTAGCATCCTCACCTGTGTGTACTTGAAACATAAATTAAAAAAAAAAAAAAGAAAGAAAAGTGTACTTCAATGTATCTAGCACCCAATAACGTTTCCATGAATAATGCTGCCCCTACTGATAAAACTGTAACTAGCTCCAGAGTAACTACACACACATCACAAAACAGTGAACCCGAGCTACTTTCTGGAAAGAGGTCAAATCCAGTGTCAGAACTGGGAGAGCTTCAGCGCCTTCATAAATGGCAATAAAGGTTTCCTGCTGGTCCCAGTTACACAACTGCTTCCTCCTATTTTAAAACAGAACAACAGTAATGCATATTCTTTCAAATTAAATACAGTTACCTGTCTCATCCCATATGAAGGGAGTTTCTCTCGGAATCTCTGGGGAAAAAGAAAGTAACAGTATCTTTAAACACCTTTTCAGCACTGAAACAAATTTCATCTACGATCTAAGGTAAACCAGGAAACAACATGACAGACTGTCAGGCTAATACTTATATAAACATGGACCTTCTAGAAATAAGTTTAATTCCATCCATGTTTTCGGTTTCATTACATTTAGCAAAATTATTTAAAACCAACAGTTTTAAGTAATACAGTACCGATTACATTTAGCAAAATTATTTAAAACCAACCGTTTTAAATAATACATAAAGAGGTATGTACATACTATTGCAAGACTAGGGCCTTAGATCAAAGGGAGAATTGCCTGTTCACAGTAAGACTTTTATTTGACAACTTTCTATATGGCTGTTAGAACAATATAAACTATGTTTTTAAGAGGCAATTCCTTCAGAGTCCATTTTTGTGCTTTCAGCTTTAGACATAGATGCAGGGGTACAATCCATCAAAAAACAAACTGGAAAACCTCACCCAACTAGACAATGTGTAAGATTCAAATGTTAGATTTTATGCTGTCATCAAAGCCTGCTGATTTTTTTAATAGTCCTATCGATAAGCATGCATTTTGTAAATTCTGAAGATAATTTTTAGCCAAAGTAACATCATGACAACCTCCTCGTAAATATATTGCAAGAAGTTATGTTTTCTGATATTGCAAGACTAGGGCCTTAGATCAAAGGGAGAATTGCCTGTTCACAGTAAGACTTTTATTTGACAACTTTCTATATGGCTGTTAGAACAATATAAACTATGTTTTTAAGAGGCAATTCCTTCAGAGTCCATTTTTGTGCTTTCAGCTTTAGACATAGATGCAGGGGTACAATCCATCAAAAAACAAACTGGAAAACCTCACCCAACTAGACAATGTGTAAGATTCAAATGTTAGATTTTATGCTGTCATCAAAGCCTGCTGATTTTTTTAATAGTCCTATCGATAAGCATGCATTTTGTAAATTCTGAAGATAATTTTTAGCCAAAGTAACATCATGACAACCTCCTCGTAAATATATTGCAAGAAGTTATGTTTTCTGATTAGTTCAGTTTAAAGAAAAAAGGAAAAAAATCCCCAAACCTTTCTACTTAACATGTGGAATGATTAGTTCAGTTTAAAGAAAAAAGGAAAAAACCAAAACCCTTTCTACTTAACATGTGGACATGTACCTGCATTTCAATATATCTAGGATCAGATCTCTTCTTTCTTAAGTCTTCTTTAAGTTGCTCATCTAAATCAGCATCTTGCTCATTTTTTTCATAGAGATATTCCACATCCCGATCAAGAAATGTTTTTTCCAAGACTGGTCTCTGTTTTACAGGAGCTTTTTCAGTAACCGGTTTCACTTTTGCGGGCTGTTCTGGAGTAGGTCTGAAAAAAGTGCAGAGAACAGAAATGTCAGAAGTTATCTGAAGCTGTGCCTGGGCCCTGTGCAGAGCACACTCAACCTTTCAAGGCAAACCTGAGATCTGTTCCGAGGCATTACAGCCACAGGTTACTTGGCCATCAGCTGACAGAATACAGCGTTTGCCGTTAAAACAACTAAAGTCTGAAAATTATCTGCCATCAAAAATTTTACATTGGTATCTAGAAATGTAAGATGCTCTTTTGTATCATATTAAGCTAACAGAGCAACAAAACATCTCCAGAGACTCACTACCTAACCTGCTGTCAGAACCACTGCCCTGGAACTGGATCACTCAGAACGGAGACCCAAACACCTCCTGTCAGTGGACTCGGGGTAATGCACCCGGCTGCCCGTTTCACTGCCATCATTTAACATCCTTTAAGTGTTAAGAATGGACCCTGATCATAGAATCACTGAATGGTTTGGGTTGGAGGGCATCTTAAACCACCCGGCTGCCCGTTTCACTGCCATCATTTAACATCCTTTAAGTGTTAAGAATGGACCCTGTGTCACAGAGGCTGAGGAAACATCCCAACGCTGTACAATAAATGAAAAATGAAGTCAATCGCCACCTCTGGAGGAGTAATTCCAGAGGCCAGGGGATCTGAAAAATTCTAAGTATCTACTCAAGTAGATACTTCAGATGAGTTATGGGAACATCCCAACGCTGTACAATAAATGAAAAATTAAGTCAAACGCCAATAATAATTCCAGAGGCCAGGGGATCTGAAGAATTCCATGTATCTACTCAAGTAGGCCTGCAGATCAGTTATGGGGTTTCATGAATTTAAGTAAAAGTTTAACACCCTAAACTCAACAACAATCTGGAAGAGAGTTTCAAAACAACAGTTACAACTGTTTTAGTATGACAATACACGTAAAGAAAACTGAGTATATTTGTTAACCTAATTCACTCACTACATATAAACACCTTCTGATACATCTTCTAGCAGCTTTGGAGTATATTTGTTAACCTAATTCACTCACTAAATATAAACACCTTCTGATGTATCTTCCTAGCAGTTTGTGGGAAGTTTGTTCAATTCAAAGTAATAAAAACATTAGTAATTTTTTCTCTTTACCCTTCTTCATCGCCAGACCACCAGGACATGGCTTCTTGCTCCTTTTCATTTTTAGTTTGGACAGTGTTCAACAGTTGCACAATTTGCTCTTCCCTGCGTTCATCCATACGCACAACAGCTCTCTAGTTAAAAAAAAAAAAAAAGGTAAAATTTTCATCAACATGTACTCAGCATATCATAGAATCACTAAGATGCCCTCCAACCCAAACCATTTAAAGACCATCCAGTTCCAACCCCCCTGCCCTGGGCAGGGACACCTCCCACCAGAGCAGGTTGCTCAAAGCCCCATCCAGCCCGGCCTTGAACCCCTCCAGGGATGGGGCAGCCACAGCTTCTCTGGGCAACCTGGGCCAGTGTCTCACCATCCCCACAGTCAAGAAATTCTTCCTAATATCTAATCTAAATCTCCCCTCTTTTAGATGGAAACCATTATCTCTCGTCCTATCGCTCCACTCCCTGATCAAGGGTCCCTCCCCATCTCTCCTGGAGCCCCTTCAGGGACTGGAAGGGGCTCTAAGGTCTCCCCGGAGCCTCCTCTTCTCCAGGTTGAACAACCCCAACTCTCTCAGCCAAATAAGAGGAATAATAAAAAGTAATATCGACAGATATTACATTATTAACACTTCAATGTCATTCTCAACCTAGCGAGACTCTTGGCCACGATGGGAGACTCCTCACAGGGCTGGATGAGGCCGAGCTCTCCCGCCGGCCCCCGCTCCCCGCAGCCCCTCCTCCCCTTCTGCCTCGGGGAGCGGGACGAAACGCCCCCGGGCCTCGGCGGCCTGAGGGGGGCACCGATGCCGCTGCTGCCGCCGCCCCGGCCGAGGGGCCTCTCCCGCCGCCGCCCCTCACCTGCTGCCGGTCCGTCTCCTTGCTCTTCTGGCCCTGCTTCCGCGCGTACCACAGCCCGATCTCGCGGCCCTTGAGGTGGCTGGGGTGGCGCCCCCGACCCCCGCCGCCGCCGCGGC